>NW_009614811.1:0-23008 GCF_000690535.1 Cariama cristata
AGTTGCAAAGTGTTTCGCAGAGTAAGCACAATATCGAGAAATCAACCAGAAGAGTAGCTATGTGTTGCTCTTCTCATACACCTGCTCCATCAGCACTGCTGATCTCATCTGGCTCTTCACAGCAAGAAGTATTATGGATGGAACATGCTTCGGTCTTGTGTCTGTTTCTGGTGTGACTGTCTCTACATTAACACACTGAAGCTGCTGCACATGCTGGCACAGACTCGCTATTAGCTACAGAGACCTCCTCTAGATGTAGCGTATCTGTCATTTTGTGTCTTCCTGTAAGGTAAAGAATGAATTTCAATTACTTTTTCTGTATTCAAACTTGTAAAAGTGAGTGATGAACAGAACCATTTTTATGTTACAGAACCATTAATACCAGGGCACATCCTATGCTGCCTCAATCCTGATGCCCTTTTGTTCCACCTCATGCTACAGATTTGCTGTAATTCGGCATCTGGCTTTGCCTACAGCCACATACTACATAATTGTGTTTTATGCTCTAGAACAGTTCCTACAACAAGGATACACGATGAAAAAGCAACTGTTTTCCTAAGGTTTTCACCTCTCTTCCATCATTCCCCATTATGTATTTCATGCTGTTCAATTCGATACCTGAATTGCTCAGAAACCCATAAAACTAAGACCTGATCTAATTTTCATCAAGTTCTTTCCCTTTCTGAAAATAATAAAAAAATAAACTCACTTATCTTACCTCAATCTGCTCTTCGATGTTTGCTTCATATTTACTCGTCATCACACCTTCTCTTATCTTTGCTCCTCCCATTGGCTTTCCTCTGCCTTCAACTCTTTCACTGCTTTTTGGTAATGCTTCATACCCCATTCTTATTTCTCACTCATTTTCCTCAGTGACCATCTTTTTGCTTTTTCTTGCTCAGGTCTTGGTAAGGCTCTGGAAGCTGGGAGGTTGAATGACCTTAAAATGTTCTCGTGGAAGTCCGGTCTCTTCAACTCATTGCTCCATCTCTACGATCTGATTAAAACTCTTCGAAAAATCTCCCTCAATACCTAACCAACTGCCAGGATCTCCCATTTCATGATTTCAACCTTGTGTAACCTATAAACAAATTTCTCCTTGTCTGAATAGGAACAAGCAGTGACAATTCTATACTTTTTAACCAAATCAGACCTAATAGCAGAACAACTTCTCTATATCTAGCCTGCTAACAGCAGAGAGCTACCACCAATTGCTTCCTGTATCATGGAAAACAAACAGAAACCTAAGCAATGACAACAACAGCAAGAAGCAACTAACAGCTGTTAGTAGTTGGATAGCAGTAGGTTGTAACTGCACAGGTTACAGATACTCTAACCCCAGGACAAAATGGAAAGTGAACCTTTGGGAAATGCAGGAGGGAGAACACGCAGGTCAAATCGGTGAAACCTCTTCAATGCACTCCAGAAATAAGTCTTATGACATCCAAGACTGCCATTCTGTGCCACTCCTTTAAAAATTTAAGTGTTTGTAACAGTTCTTAAATATTTGTCAAGTTAGATCCATCCACTAAATTAAAACAGTAAAATTTCTTGGACAAGGTCTACGCATTTTACATTTATGTAGTAAAGAACCTAAACTGAGAGCAGCTCTCCAGAGTAACACAGGAGTAAAACATCAAAATTAAACATGATTTATTCATCGTTGCTGCCTATACAGCAAATAATTGATGCTTTTAAGACTTACATATTTCTCTTCTTCTGACAGATTTGTAAATGAGAATTATTTTGTAACTCAAAAAAATATTTAAGCTGTTTAAATTAAAACCAAAAAATTTATTTTTTCCAAGTGACAGTCACCTTTCAATAAGGCCTAGAATTCCTGACAGATGCTTCAGAGCATAAATGCAAAGAAAATTTATCAAGTTTTAAAATTTCACTGCATAGCTTCAGCAGTTCAACATGAGCAAGCAAAAAATAAACCCCTATTTCTCACTTGTTCAGACCTATTTAAGAGCTTTGCCCTGTACTTGGAAATTAGAAAGTGGGATAGGCTTTCTTTTGGTTGTAGTATAACAGAATCTTTGCAGCTATTTTTAAGTTAGATAGCACATGATAACTTCAGAATTAGGAACAAAACCAAATGTAACTTCTTGACTATGATTAAAATCTAAAGAAAGCAACCGAAAACCTGACAGTAGCACTGTGCTTTATCTCACGTACAGTTTTTCTTTTCTCAGTTTTAATTAGGTTACTTAAGTAAAAGAATTGTATTCTTATATTGTGTATCTTATCGATATCCTGCTGCTGAGATCACACCCGCAATTGTGTATGTGCTGCTACAAACATACCACTTTAGTCAATACCAGTAATGCCACCATGATAACTTTATTCCACTCTCAAATTAATCATATCCTCAACCCTTCATGATGCACTATTTAGTTGTTTGCATTCAAGTATGCATATAAACATCCAAAAGAGTTACCGTAACAGTTTTTATTAGAAAAACCTAATGTACATGTTTTTCCCCAGTACACCTATATTTTTCTTAAAAAGTACTGTATGTATCAAACATTTAAGGTTTATCCCATCACTGTCAATTGTCTTTGAAGAGCTGTCAAACATCTCCAACTTTAACAAACCTCAGTATAAGCCTCGAGAAAAAGCTTTTAGCTTTCTAAACGTACAAGAAGAGGCTTAGTATTTTGTGGCATGAAGACAACACGCCATTAACAAGTAATCCTTGTGTTTAAAGCATTCTTTCAGGAATGATACAAACTCCAAATCCCAGGTGATAATTCATACCCTGCATAAAACTAACACAAGATATATTATTCAGATTAATTGATAGCATTCAGAAAGGTATGTCAACATTCGTATTTTTAACAGCTCTTTAAAGAGGTAATGGTGCGACGAAGTGCAAGCTTTTTGCCTCAGTATAATACACACTTGAAATTAAAATAAAACATGGAAGACCAGTATCTTTACATTTTATTCTTCAGAAAAAGAAGAATCTTAAAGAAAGCATTTAGTAGTCCACTTGTGCTTAAAATACTCAACGCATGAGAAAGCCGAAAGAAAAAAATACACATTTTTGTACATTGTGATCAAAAAAGATAACATTATAAATTTCCAGAAATTGCACTGTATTTAAAACACTCTCTAGAATCTGCTCCACTTCTATGTATGGCTACTGAGGCTGCCTGACACAGTTCCTTTTCCACTTTAATTGCCAACCTGTGGAGGCCCTTCAGGGATAAGTGATGTGAAGAAGGCTGTGATAAAGGACCAAGCAGAAGCCATGAATCCAGGCTGCTGCTCTGTGTTGGCATCTTCACCTGTATCTTCTCCGCTGTCTTCATCAATGCCATCGTCCATAAGTCGTTCCTTTAAAAACAGAAATTGAAGCAATTCAACTGCTTCTTTTCAGAGCTCTGGCATAAGGTAACCAGAAGTATCTTCCTACACTAAATAGCTTCTCTCAGAACCACGTCCTGAAGAGTAACTAGCATAAGGAAAGTCTGTGACTGAAGCAGAGACAAGCAGTAACTATCAGATTGGAAAAAAAAACCAGAATTTAAGCAGCAGGCACAACACTGAGGACAATGCTGAAAGCTTTCTGGTTAAACCGACTGCATTTCATAGAAGCTGACTTTCTGTCCAGGCATTACAGCATACTTTACAATATAATCCATAGGAGCCTCAAAAGACATGTCTGCCCTTACTCACCATCTCTTCAAGATCAGGATTATTTGCATGTTGCCCATCACGGTTCACTTCTACGTTATTGGCTGCCTGCTGCTGGCCTCCCTCTTGCCTAAAGGGGAACCATCCAGCTTGGTGTCTATGTAAGAAAATGGAACAGTTGAAAACCTCTCTTTTGAAAAGAACAAAAAAAATTTTCTGCTACAGCTAACTACCGTAGTTAATTCTTCAAGTACTTTCAAAGGAATGCAGCTACATGTATTTTTCTGCAAGTCTTACTTCTAGATTGAACTGCTATTCTTTGATGTCTGGGTTAAGAAAGGTCTTGATAAGAGCTGCTCTTTAAGTTTCAGTAGTGCTGTTCACAGCCCTCCATTCCAGAAGATGAATAATTTACCTTGATTAGGAGATTAAATGTGTAAGATACTTCTTTTGGGTCTCCTCCCTGTTTGTAAATACTTAAGTTAATTAAGGCTGCCTTTGAAAATCAATATAGTTTAAAGTTGATTTTCTGTGGAAAAAAAGAATTTAAACTTCAGCTAAGGCTTGAATCACATTACCACTGTAAGTTAAATAAGCCTCTGCTACATTTTCAAGTGTCTATATTCTGATTTCAGCCATTATATCTGCATGAGAAACAGAACAGTTCTCGTGAGGACTGAGACTACAATGTAAGGAAACTCTCAATGAATGACATCAGCCCAAAATATCAAGCATTACTGCTATTTTCCACTTCTATTTACATCACTAAGGCATTTTCATATATAAAAGGAGGTGATGACAACAGTACTGGTACTTCTTAATAAAACAGAAAGCAGCTCACGTCTTTATGATGTATTGTAAAAAAAATTTTTTTGCATCCCTGCAATTCTACCAGATCTAGTACCCACCGTTGCAGGAGCACGACCTTAACTCTGCCTAACACAATTCACTGCACAAATCCCGTATGTTATTTTTGAAATATAAATGAGCTCAGCTCTGCAATTTTCCCTTCATATTCAAGCAGTAAGTGTTTTGAGTTTATGCAAACATACACTTGACTTATATGAACTTCCCTCCTCTCACTCCCAGCTTCTAGATTTGTATCCCAAAACTCTACATTTCTACAATACTGCTGTGTTAACACCACCACCATTTCAGAGTACTGTGTTTCAGGTATAAGTGGTATCCAACTTACTGTAAAAATGTTCTGAGTATTACCTCTTTTTTCATATCTGCTTCTCTACTTGTTTGAACTTTTTTTTCTTTTTTAAACATCTCCCCCCCAAATACTGTAAAGTAGCAGTGGCTAAACTTTTGCATTTGGGTAATTTTTCAGTTTCAATGGATTATACACTAGCATCGTACTCCACATATCAGATCTGCAGCTGTACTCAACTGTTGTACTCACAAATAAACCAGCAGCATGGCTCCCATTACCATGACAAATCGACTGAAGGAAGAATAGAAGTATACAATGCTTAGAAGAATTGCTGCTCTAGAGAATGTGTACATCCAGTCCAGCCAGTCCCGGTTGAAGTCCTCCTCATTCACTACCGGGCCACCCTGTGCGTTCATCTGAACATTTGGGTTTACAGGCCTGTTCTCCTGGACAGCTACATTTGGTGCTGCTGCAGGCTCATTTGGAGGAGCATGTTCTGAATTTACAGCCTGGGCAACTGCAGATCTCACTGGCTCGGTGCTGGAAGTCACCTGGGCTGAAACAGCAGCTTGGCTGAAAATTTAAACATAAAACTGGTTTGTCAAAAAACATGCACCAAAATTTCTAAGCTTATTCTTGTCTTTTCTACACTAATAAAAACAAGGATTCAGATGTAATAGATGCCAAAATAAACTGCATTTTCCCTTAAATCTTTACTTATTAATACATTAATTCCAATCCAAAACTGCATTTCATAACTTACTGGACAAAACTTAGCATTAAACAGCATAGCCAGACAAAATAAATACAGACACTTTAATCCTGCAAATATCATTTAAGTTTTTAATACCTTCCTTTTATTAGTGTAACTCAGTACTACCTAAGATAATCCAGACTTACTATTGCATGTAGTACTGACGTGCATACATCTGTTGCCACCAGATCATCTGTAAGGGACTGAATGCAGGATACATGGAAAATCCAGCAGGAACACCTTGGCCTGGAAATTGGTTGCCTATATTGCTAGAAAATGATTTAAAGAAAAATACTCAGTTCTAAATTGCCACATTTATAAAATGCACTATTAAAAAACAAATTAGCATTTTTCCTTTCATTTGTCCCCCTACAATAATGCATTAAAATAGGACTGAAACAACATGTAGGGAGATCATCCAACCTATTACCAAAAATGCACTGTAATTTCATACAAGAAATTAATAAGCATAGTTATTTCTACAGAAAGAGGATTTATGTTTTTGAATTTCAAAGTCTGTCACTAGCTGTATCTCTGGGGCAAAACTATGTTGAAATTTTTTTAAAATTGCATATGACTGCAGAAATTCTTCCATACAATTCCTTTTAAGTTCAGAGGCCACCCTTAAAATTGCTGCAGGAGCTGTAAAGGGAAAACTTAGCATCTTCTATAGCTTTCTTTTAGAACCAAAACTTGAAATACCACTGTGATCAAAGACAGGAAGAAATGAACATGAGCAAAGGCAACTAATACAGCTTCTAAACACTGCAACTAAGAACACTGAAAATGATTTACCTCCCCCCTCAATATTTTGAGCATATGAGATTCTCCTCCCTATGGGCTTTTAACTCTGGTTCGCATGCAAGAGATATAAAGTTCCTATAGATAAGGTTTAGGTTTGGTTTTGGCTGCTTTTAAACCTCTTAGCCTCTCTAACCTCCTAGAGCATACAGCATGTTTTGGCAAGACTTCCGACTTTTTCCCCTAAAGATTTTGATATAGTGAACTGTAGTAAACCAGGACATCTTTCAGGACAGCACGAGAGCATAAAGCATGAAGAAAAGTTTATTCAGGCTGCAGGTAGCAAAAGCTGAGACTGCTTTAACTGTACTACAGACTAAACCTGTTCCCTAAGTAAGGCACTCCCTGCAAAGACATCACCAAGAGATTTCATTAGTCTACCAGGCATTCAGATATGCAAGACATGCCCAGAAAGAAAGATAGGAGGAAGACATTAAAATCTTTTCTCTGTGTTACACATGAGTAAGTATTTCACTGTAATTCTGGACAAGAGTCTGCCATGCAACTCCATGACCTCTGCTAAAACTGTCATGTTTTATTTAGTCATAACCTGTTTGGAAAATACTTTGGGGGGGGGGCTATTTTACTGATACCACATACAAACTGAGATAATCATACTCTAGGTTTCTTTCAAAAATCGCAAGGGTGAACTGGCAGCCCTGCCGATGCTACTTATTTATGCATAATTAACATGTCAGAAAAACAAAGCTGTCAAGTTGCTACTGAAAAACATCAATCATGTTTTTATCTTTATGGCTGCAAGCTTTAAGAACGTGTTTTTCCATCCCCTGAACTGGCAAACACTTTGAGAAACAAGATTCCTCCAAACTTCATAAAACACTGACCCTCACAATGAAAAGATTATTCAAATATTCTACATGGGTGTCGTTAAGTACTACGTTGTGACAAATCACTGAGCAATGTCTCAATTTCAAGCAGGTAGAACATCACATGGGGATGAGAACAGGCAGGACCACAGCTATCTCTCCAGCTCAGTCACCAATAAGCACTGCTACCCAACTTACCCGAGTTAGTCCTGCAGGAATTTACCAATTCTTATTCTCATCAGTTACAGATTTTAGGGTGGTTGTTCTTTAAAACTGCTAAGTTGAGCTCAACAAAAGCTGAGACGCCTCAGGCTAACAGCTCTCCCTCAGAGATACACCTTTCAGAAATATTACAGGATTTGAGTCTCTACTTTCTTCCAAACTCTATTGGAAGTTGCCTTCTTGATGTCTTAAAGCTTAATAGTAGATTAAGAAGCCAGTCAATGAAAACAAACCACAAAAGACTTTAGTTATGTCATGTTCTTTTCTCTCCCATTGAAATACTTTGCAGTGGTGATTTTGTTTGTTTGGTTTTTTTGTTTGTTTGTTTTTTCCCTTTTTTACAACAGCTTCTCTAGGAGACATAACTTTTTGAGAAGACTTAACTTTTCAAGATCTGACTCCATTAATGAGAAAAAGTAGTCATCAATATTCAAGAATTGGCTTCTGGCTTAGAATGCCAACTAGTACAGCAGTATTTTGTTTGCTCATCAAAAATCAGAATGAGGCAGATGTTGCCAATTATACAGCCATTACAGCTGCCAGGGTAATAAGTTAGCTTATGAAATTCAGGAACAACTCTAAACACAGTGTAAAGTATTCCAGTGAGAAGAACCTCTCCAAAGGACGGCGCTCTTCTCAGCTAAGCAAGCCAGCTCGCTATTAGAAGAAAAAGGAAAGTAGCATGTGCTTTCTCCTCATCTTTTTCCAAAAGCAGGAGAGAGAGGCAGGAAGCAGAGTATTTCAAAAGAACGGCAGCAACAGCACAAGAGCAGAGAAGCAAATTGAATAGGGCACAGGCATTCCAAGACTGGAGGACAAAGCAGAGCAGACAGTAGAAGAGCAGTTAGATAAGTCAGAAGACAGTTCTTAAGGTTCAAATGGTAGAGAATATTCAGAAAAGAAAGAGGTATGCTACTCCTTAAATTGCTAGAAAGCTCAGAATTACTTCTCTTGGTCTAAAATGAGCTAACTGGGATTCAATTTGAGGGTAAGATCAGACTAGTTAGCTAGTGTCATTGTGAAAATATTGCTCAGTACTAGTGGAAAAATAAGATTTTTTTAATCAGACTAAATTTTCAATCTCTGTCATCTGCATGACTGACAACAATTGCATTTGTTGAATGACCTTGACCCACAAAGACATCTCATTTAGTGCTAGTCTCACATGAGCCTGGGATATCAACTTCAAGAGGTATTTCAATATCCTCCACTATGTTATTTGTTACTTAAAAAAAACAAAAATAGAGCAAGCAAGGGCTACTGATGAAGCAAGGTATTTATGTGCTAGAACATAACTGCATGCTGCCAGTACATCATTTTGTGTTCGCTTTCAAACACTACTATGTACACAACACAAAAACATTTCACTAGATGGGCTGCCCACACTTGACAAATCATCTCACTGCCTTGATGTTTCTCATCTGTTTACTGCTTCCAAGTACTCTCCAATCTGAAATGCAAGCCATTCCAGGACTGAGCCCATCTGTTCTGTCTGTACCTGTGTAGCACAGCAGGGCCCTGCTCTGCGACTAAGTCCACAGGGGCCGACAATGCTGTGCTCGCTCTCCACGGCAAAAGACTAACTTGGCAGATATATAAACTACATGCTCAGTCCCACCTCAAGTGTAGATTTTTAGAAAACAACATTTATAAAAGCTCAACACTAACAGGAAGTTTTAAATCACTTTCTCTGTAATATTTTAACAGTCTGATTAGCTGTTTTCCCAAAGGGTATTCAACTCACACACTGAAGCTTTGTGCCAGGAGCTGAAAAAAACCCATCAAAACGACCATTTAATCATGTAACATTCGTGTTACTTATTTGCACAAATTACATTACTAATGAAAGTGTTGCAAAATGCTCAAAGAAACCTGATGCTCACATACATTTTCAAACATCTGGAGACCTTTCCCCATCAGTGGCACCTGTAGTTTACTATGCAGCCAGAGTAAGTGTCTTTGGTCACAAAACGGTAAGAAAAATCCACAAGGCAAAGCAAGTTTCACCTACGAATCTTCACTGCTCCTAACAAGTCTCAGTCTGTGTATAAATTACACTAAAGCTAGATTTCATTGCCCCAAATGATGTTCAAGACAGCAGCTAAAAAACAGAAGGCATTTCTTATTGCTGGAATACAAGTAGCAGTGCCCTGAAGCAAAAACAGACACATGTGAAAAGATTATTGAAAGCATCAAAAAGGGTTTTTCAAGCAGAGCGCAGACTACAGCAGGCACTGGCACAGACTGTTTGGAGTTGAGCAGACCCAGTGCCCAGCAGTCTCCAACATCTACCTTACGTTCTGATGGCGTTTCATCAAATTACTTTTACAAAAGAGAGCTAAGATTATTTAGTGTTCATTTATTTTGGCATTTCTGTTCAGATCAGGAAGGCACTTCTGAAGCAAATCTCCAGTCACTTCCTCTTACTACAGTTTTGTTTGCACCACAGAATGCTCTTGGATCACCACCTGGATTCCTTTTGGATTACACTAAATTTAAAGATGTGATTTAGGTGCACTGCTAATGCACCTTAGGCACAAATAAATGTGACCAAACTAGAGATAGTCCAAGACAGACGGAAAAGCCTGAAATATGTGCAGTGTTGATGTCAGGTTCTTACCACCTCTTTCAGTCTACAAATCCACTCCTCTCAATCCTTTTTGGAGGCCATAGCCTATTCAGTTCACCATGCATACTGACAAAACACTCATTCTCAGAGTACGTTTATGTGAAAAGCTAATTAGAAAAACATTAAAACTTCTTACAGATTAGTAATTTACACAACATAGAATAAAACGTTTCTGGAATTAATTTACATTACAGTAAACAGCAGTCTTGACAGACAACCTAGTGTCACCTAACTTTGTCATAAAGGCAAGTCTAACCACTTCTGCGGAGATGCATGTGGTCAGAACAACATAAGTGCTCCACTCATTGCAAAGGCAATTCCTTCCCAGTAGACAGTGCATTTCAGATAAAAAATAAAAAGGATCTGAAGGAATTCAGGATGAAAACTACTAAGACTAGTAAAGTCTAGGTTAACTCTAACAGGAAAGCATGTAAATTGCACTGAAACTAAATAAATTTTCAACAGTTCTTGACAGCTGTTTTCTTTCCAGTGACAAACAATTGTTACTGTTAGCAGGTTCATAGGGGTTTTTGTTTCAACTTTCTCCAAAGAAAATCCCTAAAATCTACACAGTACTGGGGGAATGCCTTGTGAGAAAGAAGTCTTGAAAGTGTTCCCTGAGGAAGTGACAGCTATCATCTCAGAATGTACCATCCTTCCTTTTTCCCCTTGAGGAAAAAAAGAAAAAAATGTTTAAGAAGCTGCAAAGGTCACGTGGGTTAAAAATTCCTAAAGCTCCTTTTTAAGCACAAAAGAACAGAATTTTGAAAGTTATGTAAAAACAGATCTGACCTAGAAGCATACACTGGTTACATTTCATTGGCATGTATGAAAATAATTTAAAATTCTGTTGTAGGTACACAAGCACTTACAGATACTCAAGACACCTGTGTATCATTCCTACAGAGGTTATACCTCTTGTGTCAAAAACTGTATTCTGGTAAGAATTTAGTGTTGATGATTATAGTAAAGGACTAGAAAAAGCAACCAGAAGCAATAATTTTATCAGTTACATTATGAACTACATCCACTAGATAAGTATTACAGCTGCACTTATCAACAGAAAGTTGAAGGCAGAAACCATAAAGAAAAAAATAAAAAACAGGGTGAAGGGGAGCACCAAGAACACTTAATCTTTGATTGACTCCTGGCTAAAAACATTAATGTTCATACGAAAAATGTTTCTCATGTAACTTATGCTTCAATATGAACTAGCCAAATCATTTTGCAGACTGTGAAAGAAACATAATTGTAACTGAACATTTAAAGTACTTTAAAGAGTATCAAAGAGCTGAGGAATGCTTCAATCTCACTTACCTTTGCATTAAATAAGGGAACTGGTGGCTTGGTATGGGATTGCTTTGTGCTTGTGGAAGATTACGACGCCTCACTCCATCTGCACTAGCGTTCAGAGATGTAGGTGAAGTTTCTTGGTTTGTGGGTGAGGCAGCAGTTGATCCAGAACGGTCTAAATTCTTAAAAATAAATAAAATTGAGGTTGGGGATCTTTTTGTCACATTTACAAGACTTACTACTGTGTCTTAAAAAAAAAAAAAAAAAACAACAAAAAACTATTTGCTTTAATGTTTTGTCACAAGTTGAGAATATAAGCACCAGGCAAGTAGTCTTCTGGGGTTTATTGGTTCTGGCAAGCCTTTAGTAAAAACAGAAATTCAAAATTGCACTCAGGTGCACATATGAAAAAAGTGAAGTTTTCAGAAAGACTCAAGAGTTGATAGGTTCCAGAGAAAACCACAAGTCACTGGGAATCAAAGTTTCAAAAAGCTGAACCAAACTAAAGCTTAATCGAAAGAATATTTAGCAGCAAAAAAAAAATCTAGTGGCTATCATTAACAAAAGTAACTACAACCTCAGGACATGACTCTATATTCAGAAACAACAGTGCCTGCAGTGGCTTAAAATATCATTCCTTTAACCTGGTCTTCAGCTCCCCCTTCTACTCATCATCCTCTCCACTGTGCCAGCTGCCCAATCTAAATTGCTGTGCTCACTGCTGGGAGGGGGCAAGGGGGGGGAATAGGGAAGTAGCTAGGAACTACTTCGGCTCCCAGAAACACACCTAAAACACGTGTGTCAGACCTGCAATGCTTTCCAAGATCAATACTTAACCCCGGAAGCAGGACAACAGCTAGCTCTCCTAGATTATTTTGTCACCATAACGAGGCTGCAATCTGGTCACTGAGATGCATTGTTTTAGTTTTAGTAAGTCCCCAGATCCTGTTGCTAAGCATTACTGTAACGTTTACTCAGTAGAAAAATCCTCTTCAACTTTGACAACTCAGGAAGTGAGGAGGTGCAATTACTTATGACATCCATATCACATTTGCCCTACAAAGGAAAACAAGAAAAATTTACCACTAGACAGTGGGGGAAAATAAAAATTTAAAAAAAATATAAATGGAGGAACAAAGGCCATTCAAGCTTTGGGTTTCGGTTGTTTCCTTCAAAGTATTTTGAACTTAACACTGTGCATACTGACTGTTTTAAGCAATCATTAATACAGTCATTTAAATACAACATTTACCACTGATCTACATTAACAACAAAACCATCACAAAGGAGGCCCCCTGTGTCCTGCTTGCAAACAGAGATACAAATACAGCTTTCAAAAAGATGATGTAACCACTGTCCACTCTCTACTATTGCTTAAACTGCTCATGTTTCTGACTGTCACACAGTCGTCTGAAACTGTACATTATCAACAGAAGAATGAAGACAGCTTATTACTGGAAAGGTATTTCTCATACACTGATTATCAACACACTACAGATGAAAAATACCTACAATAGTATTGCATACATTCCTTTCTGACTAACTTTCAAGGGTCACTTAGTGTCACTGTCAACTCTGGAAAAAGCTAAGAGAATTACAGTAATGACAATCAAGTCATCAACATAAACATTAACTGCACTTCTGTTAAAACAGAGCACAACCAAAGAACACCAACATTTCTGGAGGGTGTGAAGAGGGGAAGGCTCAAAACACCCTAAACAAAAGCGTTCTGTGAACAGCTTAACTAACAAAACGTTAAGAACACTTTCTACTTCTCACTAAGACCACCTTGAAGCTACTACATAAGTACTGGCCAATTCCTGCCAAGCAGAATGAACACTGGCCAAGCTCCACCTGTCTGTCTCCCAATAAGGGCACTAATCTGACTGGTCTCTCTTCAGTGGTACAGATTTCCACAAATTAAATCAGAACTTAGGTTTGGTTTGTTGTTGTTTTTTTTTTTAAATCTGAATACACTGCTCAATTTCTGCCAAAGATACAGGGATATGGAGAGAAAGGAAAATGTACTTTTCGATAAAGTGTTAAAAAGAAAGAACAGCTTAGAAAAAGTAGTGCTTTATCATCTAATAAACATAATTCTGTCACAATTTGGAAAAAGGTCATCTTTGTTTAAATAAAGTGGCACCCTTAAATAATCAAGTTAATTGTACAAATTCATATGGCATGCTCTACTTTCACCATACTATTTTACAGTCAAATTTTAAGAGTTAGAAGAGAAATTCCTGGAAGGCTTCCTCAGCGTAGAAGAAATTCATGTCCTGTGTATGAAAAAAAACTCACTGAGCTACTGCTGGAGGTTGAAGCTCCGTGACCTTCTCTACTGGTGCTGGGTTTTGGAGAACTTGGGGGTGTCCGGGAAGTACATACCAGATGAACCATATGATATTCATCTTGCTAAAAATTAAAGAAATTGAAGAGCTAAAGCAACAATATTTGAGAAATTTACAAACAAAAACTGTCTTTAAAAACTCACTTTCAAAGTTGCATTTGCAATCAGTAAAGAAACATTATACAAAACAGAGAGACCATAAAGTAAAATTCGAGCCTAGGGCAAGAGAAGCCTACTGTTTCACACCTAATGTTTTCTAGTAGCTGTCCACAACAACATATTGAACATTCACTTACCCCCAGTTTCCCCTAAAACTGCAGCACGGCAGAACCAATGGAAGACCACACAAAGGAACATGAGGAAGTACATCATAAGCTTTAACTTTTATTTTGGAAAAATCTCAAACCCTCCACAGGGCTCGGTTTCCCTAAATTTAAATGCTTACATTGGCATTGAGAACTAATGAAGAGTTATTCAATAAAGACATCGGATTAAATGAAAAATGTATGTGCTGGAATTCCACAAGCAGACCAAGATAAGAAAAATGTACCCGTCACTGCCTCCACTCGTTCTGGTCTAAGCTTGGCTCAAGCCTAACTTCCAGATGCCCAACTGAAGAGACCCTGCAGATATTCCACACTGAGGGAACGCTATTCAAAGTCCCTTGAAGCCATGTCAGGATGCAGGTAATCAGCCCACACCAATTCTTCATGAATATGCTCCCCCCCCCAACATGGATGCCACAACTTCAGTCTGAAGCTGTTTCACTGTACCAAATGAACACACCCCGTTGTATCAGCACGCCTGAAGCTTATATGGCCATAGCAACAAGAACAGCTATGACTATGTATTTAATTTGCACACTACAGCTTCCTCTGTAGCCAAATTTTAAACAAGAAAAGCAACAAGAAAACCCTCTGTCCTCTCCTGAAATCAGCATGGTGCAAACAAGCTGCCGTTTTTAATGAGATGACATTTAGAAATATAGGCTTTGGGGTTTTTTTTTAAACTATTAAAAAATACGTTAAAACACACCTTTACTCATTTTAAAGTTTTAATCTTTAGGAATAAAGAAAACCGGATAACTGCTTTTATACACCATTGTGCATTACTGCTAACATAGCCTATCCAAACCCACATTCATTTAAACTCCTCCGCATGCATCGCTCTCTAGCCCCAAGCACAGCCTCACTATTACAATAAGTGCAATTTCTTACCAGTCAGTGACAGCAAACAATTACCAGAATACACTGAACACGGGTGATCAGCGTTCTGACCACATCAAAAGCCTTTAACCTAGTTTCCTTCTTTCTAGATAAGAACTTGGGAAGGCAAAGGAAGCTAGACATACTACTTGTAAGCTTACAGTGTACAGCTTTATTCAATGCGACAGTTTATTGTAATGTACTTCTGTTTATACATAACATTGGACACCGTGATACTTGAAGAGTGTCACAACTTCCAGCCTCAAGGTATTTCATACCAGCAAAATGACACTGCTCAGTATCAAAGAGCAAGTATCACAAAGCTAAATTGAGAGATTTAGTAAATCCTCAGATAATATTACGAATTTATAGTCAATCAAGTAGGACGAATATGGCAGAGAATGAGATTGAACTTGAGAGTAATCATACCTTTTTTCCAAAAGCTCTTAAAAGCTTGAGCACAATAAACTCCTCTTCTTCCAACACAAATTTAAGACTTATGAGTATGTTTCTAAATTAATGAAATTTAACTAAACCCAATGCCTATAGCTACCAAAATCTCTTTAAAGTCAAATACAGCACCTGTATAGTGAAGGAGGACATTACGCAAAGTTTCTCCTCTAGCACATAAACAAGGTTTGAAATTGTTTCCTGCAACTAGTCTACTGTAAGCAGGCCAAGTGCATTTAAGGGATTCAGACTTCACTTTGTCCTTAACCACCAAAATTAAGCTTTGAGGTAAGTTATAGAAGCATTTTCATGAAGTGTTAAGAGGTACAGGACACATACCAGTTGGCAATAGTCCAGCTCCAGTTTTCTAATAAACCTATACATAGTAAATTTCAGTCATTTTTTTGTAAGTAGTTAAATCCAAAAATCTGTTCTAGAATGAAGATTATAAAGTAAAATCAGTGTTAGTCTGCTCAAGCAATACTCAAGACTCCTCTGCATTGGTTTCTCTATACTTAATACTGAAGTTCAGCTGCCCACTTTCACCAAAGCATTATTCTCTTTTACAGACTTTCCTCCATACTAAATATCAAAATATAACCCACCACTCTTGCAGTCTGTACTTTGATTTTTACCTCAATACATTACAAGAAAGTATCCCTACCAACACCTAGGTACTCTATTACAGAGTTTACCCATTTCAGAGGGTTAAAAACTGTGTACTTGTGTAATGACCTAAAGTATTTTCCAAATACAGTGATTGATGCATCCTGATCAGTTTACAAGGAGTTTAAAGACTACTCAACATAATGCATTATGCTTTCTATTACCACCTAAATTAAAACAAAGTTCTTGATAATCTGCCCTAAACATCATCTCATTCTACACACTTTTAAGAACTTTACTAACTTAATGAAGTCCCTATTGGTAGCATCTATTTGAACCGATTTGAAAACTAAGTGCATGTATTTCAAGACTTCCTACATGCAATGTCACGTGCATTCAGAATTTGGATTTAACTTAAATGTTGACTGAAGAATCCAAAGCTAGATTAGTAAAATTATTTTTTCCAAGATGAACCAGCAGAATAAAAAAAAAAATAAATAAAAAACGCAAGAACCAACAAACTTTCAAACATCATCAGGAATGGTTAACAGCTGATAAATAAAACCAGGACAACAAATAGCTTTCCCAGCAAAACCATTCAGGAATTTAGAATTCTGGCTTTGCATATAAATATATTACCCTTAACTTGCTTACACAAGTGCCATTTTTAATGCAAGTTCTTGGATTTAAGTACGTACAAGAAATGAAACGATGTCCCAAACCAACACAGCTCTTAAGTGATTGCATTTATATCACAGTGGGGATCATCCAAAGAAGTCACTCAACACTACATATCACTTGTTTGGGGCTTAAATGGCCTACTTGCTCTCCCACCAATCGGAAACATGCCTCAATCCACAAGTATCACAATCCTACATAGAAGGGATACTTGAAAATACATTTTCCAGAACATATCAGTATTATGTGGTTACATCTCTCAATACAACAATGAAAATTTGAAGCTAAACAACACAGATCTAAATTCCTGTTTCCCCAAAAGGGGTTTTGATCAAATATCATATGGTGTTGATATAAAGCTTACTTTTCTGAGAACATCTTTCAGCTGCAGATGATCAGGAAGCAGTCTGCCAGAATACACCAGTCTCTGATCCTTTGTAGACTAGGAGATGGGACAAAGAAAGGAATTTAGCTTTTTCCTGCTGTACAGATATACAGCTGGAGACAACATTTGCAGATGAGAAAAGCCCTTATAATTCCAACCACCAACAGATAGCCTTAAAAACATTTCAGAGGCTCCACAAGTCCAACTCGCAAATTAATTCTGAAAAAGAATTCTATTATGCACTCAGCAAGAGTGCCATAGCAATTAACAACACTTAACTGGCAAACGGTGCTCAAGAAAACTATCAGGTATTTTCAAAAATTCCTTTCTTTTAAAAAAAGATTTGCTCTTTACCCTGCTCCCATTCCCAGGCACTTGCTGAAAAAGTAGATGGAAGAGTGGCAGGGGCAAAGGAAAAAAAAACAGCAAAAATATAGTTAGTAGAATGATGGAATGATAATGAAAATATGCAGAAGTGCACAAATTTCAATCTTTCTCATCAAGACATGTCTGTTATTAGTCCCTGCCCCCAGCCTGCCCCTTGCCAACCCCTCTCCCCCACCAAATAAAAAAAAAAGAAAACCCCCACACACAAGAGGAAACAACAAGGAAAGCATTAAAAAGCATGAAGCAGCAAAAGGATTTTTTTCTTTTTTTTTTAATGTAGCCTTAAGACTTTGGTAGGCTTTTTTGCCTGTTCCTACACTTCCAGTTTAAAATACCTTAGTAATGCACACAAAGATTTTTAAAAAATAATTTTTTTAAACAAGCAGTACACTAGTCATAAGGTAGTAACTTTTAACTATGCTACACAGAAGAGATAATGACGAAATTCTTTTAAAAAGAAGAAAACTATTTGCGGTACCCATCTACTATAAGATGTCCAGTACGCTAAAGCAATAGGCAGAACAAAACAAAAACCCCAACCCCACTCAACTCAATTTATGCTGTCAGAAAGAATTTTAAACAAACAGTGTCCACACTATTTAGTCTTAATATTAAATAGACTTAATACCATGGGTCACTAACATGCTGTAACTATGTGAATAAACAGGTCTTTAAAAAAAAAAAAGCTCCTAAATATTCACCCCTAAAGAGAATCCAACTGTTACATCAGTTCAGTTTAACTACTGCTTGCATCCTAAATTAATACAATAGCATTTATTGCTTGAAAGAGAGCACTAACATAAGCAAATGCTAAATGAAGAAATCTAGCCTAACATCAGTGGAACAGACACGCATTATCACCATGAAATATTTGAAGAATTTCCCCATCACGCAAACAGTTAGTCTTACAACATCTCTCCTCTTTCTCTCCCAGCCTTCTGTGGCCTACTCTGCAGTCGTATTCATGTTCATACTAAGTTACAAATACCTGAGATCCAGATCTCCGTGATTAGTAAAAGCTTTCACAAAAGTTTTGAGATTTATTTTTTTCTTGCAATAGTCTTTTACAGATTTCCAGTAACTTAGCAGAATACAGAAAAGCTGCAGAATTTGTTTTTTCCCTGCAAAAATCTGGTCATATCACTAGAAAAAAATTTACAGATACTCTAAGCAAATAATTATAAAAAGTACACATTAAATCTGAGAAGCTTTAGCTTTAACTTTTTTCCCCAAATTCAAACTAGTAGGTCATGATTAAAAATACTTCTTTATGTGGCAGTTTATACACTCATTTTATTAGAGTATGAAACTGTTTATCACTTCTACTGAAGGATCATTTTCCAGTCTTCTGTATTTTTATTTAGTGACATAATACACTATTTTAGTAAGTCTCATAACAGAGGGAATTAGTTATTTGCAGCTCCAATGGATAAAATACTGCAATGAATTCAACATCAATGCTGTATTATTTCTATTTACGTTCAAAACAACAACAAAAAAATGCCTGTCTCTCCTGTCAGACTAAGTTCTTTTGAACTGTACCATTTCGGTTGCTCCTCTCAAGCAGGAATAGGCTGCTAACAATACAAGCTTACTTGCATTTTGTATTCGGGAAGGGCCTTCTTGGAAAAAATAGAAATTGCAGCATGCATCAAGATTACAGAAAACTTTGATTTCCTGCAAATGAGAAACTTGTTGCTTTAGAATGACCAGTGGAGCCAGAAGAAAAGTCTCAGAAACCTTGTTTCTGGGTCCTGAGATAGATTATCTGGTGATTAATTGGAAGAGACAAGCAGTTAAAACAAGCAAAACACAACAAAGCCCCTCCCCAAACTCCAAATCCTTGTACCATCATCCAACACGGCAATGGAGTGCCGTTTTGCATGTCCCACTCATAACACAGCTTTCGACATGGTCAAATTCAGATTCTTCTCTTCAGTACCTTATATATTAACCTTCTCTCAACCCCATCTAATTAAGTACCTCCTCAAACATGATACTAGTAGTACAAATTATTTTAGTATGAATAACTTACAGAGAAGAAACTGCTAGATTAAAGTGACCCCTGAAAGCTGACTACTACATAGCCTTCAGTAATGCGTTTCAGCTCCCTACAAAACCACAACAGAAAAGGTTACACATACATTGAGTACTGTTAATGATAGCAAGCTAGAGACATAAATGGGGGAAGATGAGGTCTTAAACCTCACATTCCTCCCGACGTAACTTAAATACCTAACTGTGCACTACAGGATTATCACTTGCAATTCTAAGGGTGAAAGCTATCCTGGAATTCTGAAACGCGGGGTTTTTTTAAATGCAGATGGAAGAAGAGGTGATAAATGTGGAAGCACAGTAATTCACATATATGCCAAAGTAAATGGAAAAGGCATTCAACTCATCCTCTGCCAGAGGAGGTTCACTACCACACCTCCTGCTTCAAGGAACAGCATGCTCACTGCTAGCCCAAACAGTGAACTGTGATGGAAAAACACTTTTAAAATACATATATATATATATAATTAGAGTGCCCCATTTTCAGAAGCAAGCACATAGCATCAGATAGAATGATTCCAGAAACTAAAGTTCAGAGTGAGATGGAAAACAGTTTTCAGATCATAATCCAGAAGGTATGTATTTAAAACTAGGAATTCAACAGTTAGTGGGTTTTTTCTTCCATTTTTCAAGCAAGACTCCTTCTGCAACGCTTAGTCCAAGTTAGCTACGTTCAGTACACTACCAAACCCACCACACCTAAGCTAATGCAGCAACTTCCTTCAGAACCACAGACAATCTCTGAACTATCCTGTTTCACCTACAAGGCTTTTTTTTTTTTTGCTCACTCGGCCTCTCTCCCGTTCTTCCATAGGAAATAAAAATCCAAACAACCAGACCTGGTTAGAACTGTGGGCAAAGTACACACTAGATGACAGGTACTACAGGAAACGAGAAACAGCAGTTTTGAATTAATGTTTATGGGTGTAACTGATGCAGCAGTTAACACACTGAATGTAAGATCTGCCAGATTGAGACATACAGGTTGATTTTCCAAGTTTTCTTTTCTTAATAAAGATTTCTTTTAGGGACACTATAACTGCAGCACTCTAGTTACGAAAAATTGATCCAGTCAGGGGAAAAAAAAAATATTGACAAATGTGAACCTTAGTATAGGCCCACAAACCAATTTAATACTGTTTGAAACCCATTTAATTTATTCAATGACTTACTTTAGTAAGCACACTAACTTTAATAACGGCTAAGCCAATTTAAATCTGCCTATACTTGGAATTTGGACATATTTAGGAAAGTCATTTACACAAATTAATCTGGAAAAAAAAAAATCACAAAAAAACCACTGCCTCAAGGCCTTACTTCTCATTCGCCTATTTTAACCACCTCACTTTCTGAAGATATACTCCTAATAAATTGTAAATTTAATGACAACATTTACAGTTACCATTGGTTTACGGACTAATTTACAGATGCGTATAGGAGAATGAGGTACAAGTCACATATGAAAACTTGAAAGACTACATATAGCAGCGATAGCACCTGATTTCTATTTTACACCCTTAACTTCAAGAACACTGCAATACCTATATAGAGCATCTGTGTTCTGATGTACTCTTGCACTCTTAAAACAGCATTGTAATAGAACTTATTTCCAGGACCTATCATATCCAGAGAATGCTGAAATTTTATCGACAAGCTTTTGACACTGATCTAGTTTAAAAAGAAGAAAAAAAAAGGCAAGGGGGATGAAAGCTCCTAAAAGCACAAAGATTCAAACAACTTTGAAAAAAGTAGTAACACTCAACATCAAAAACATATCAAGCCAAAACCAGACTTTTCAGTTTTACTGTACATAGGAGACATCCCTCCTCTCCTCCCATGTTATTACTTTAATTTGAAAGGCTCTAAGAAATACTGTGTTCAGTTGTTAGTTTAATTGCAAGTACAGTAAATCCACATTAAATTGGAATTACTGAGATAATTTTCACTAAAGAAGCTCCTCATTCTTTAACCCAGAACAATTTTGGGGATTCTGAATCAGTCATTTAATAATAAGAGGCATGTTGAGGAATCAGTTTTCAACATAAGATAGATGTTCAAGGAAACTGAAATTTCATATTATACTACTGGTTAAAACCTACAGTGCATCATAAAAACCTCTTGTTCATTAAGGATTCTTCCTAGAAGCCCAACGTAGCAAGATCACAGGATGAGTCAGAAAACTAGTGTTTAAACACAAATACGTCACAGGAGGAGATTCTAGTGAGGAGGAAGAAGCAGCAATCAGCTGAAGTCATACATTTGTTTCTTTCACAGCAGACAGACTCTCTCAGCAGAGAACTACTCACAGCAATAACTAAGCCACAAACTCAAATAATGCTTAACAGATCTCAATGTACCAGTAACACAGCCTAAATTGTTGACTGCTTTTCTTCTTTCTCCAAAAGGCAGAAATCCTCTTTGAGACACAAAGCTACTATTTCACCTTCCCCCACCAAAAAAAAAAAATCAACAATGCCAATAATTCTTCTACTGAACTAGGTGAATACTAATTATCTGCAACATAAATGCAACCTTTGTCTGATGTTTTCTACAGCAAGGTCTATGGCCCACACGCTGCTGCAGTGTGCAGGCAAAGTCACACCCTTTATACAGTTTTCTGGAACAAATTTTCATATATACTCTTCTGTATGACTGCTATTCTAAACAGGTACAGTATTATCTTTCTACTATTCTGTGTATGGTTTTTCACAGCCTCTTCTTAAATTGCCAAAATGAAAGAATTTAGAAATGAATCATATCTTCCTCAGCGAACAAAGAAAAAACATAAGCTTTTATAAAAGTTCCAAAATACAGTCACAATTGTCATACAAGTTTGTATACCATCTGAGAGCACAGTTTGCAGCACAACCTCAAGAAAATGGATTTTCAAAGAGGAAAAAAAAAAAAAAGAAAATAATTCTGGAGGTTGCTCAATTGCCTGTTTCAAATAACATTATGAATAAACATCTATCTGCTCCACACCTCACTGAATTCACTAGATTGTAGTAACTTTAGCTATATCGCTTAAGTATTGTAATTACTTTAGACAGAACTCTTAGATTTACAGAAATTAACCTTAAATTAACAGACATATCTAAATTCCAGCGCCTAAAGAAGTTAAATGGAGATTGATAAGTGCCTTCAGCAATACCACCTTTCAGGATGCTACAGTGCGATCTTCTTAAACCATATAAAAGAGCACCTATTTATTTTGCCAACTTCCCTGAAAGCAGCCAGCCACGGATTGCCTTTACAGAGGTAACTCTCTGGCAGTAGGACTCTTGTTTATTTTGCAGAGTACTTAAGGAAAGTCTTGGCTGACTGTCCACAAGTTACTGCAATGCCAGCCTTATGATGGAGAAAGATGAAGAAAAAGGTCTGGCCAACAACTCACCGGCTTACTGGGGTAGACTTTAGAGAGGTGAGATTTTAGCTTGCCCACAGTCCAGTCCAGAAAGCAGTTAATGGTCTGGTCGGTGTACTTCTGGTTGGGGGCCTTGATGATGAGGGTCACCGGGTGATCCACCACGCTTTGGTCCATGTTGCTCGCAGGGGCGGCCCG
>NW_009614812.1:0-6615 GCF_000690535.1 Cariama cristata
ATCTAACCCACGCTTCCTGAGCTTACTTAGTTGAACTGCTTGTTATTTAGAAATTGGCCAGCCTAGTGTTGCTGCATGCTGATACAGGTCATACCACTAGTGTGTCCCAACCATTCATGCAGCCATTTACGTAACTATTCAGTATTCAAGGTCAAGGAAAATCCTACCACATTGCTAGGTGGTCAGCCATATTGTTCCATTTGGAAGTATTTTTCCGGTGTACAGCTGCATTCTTCCCCATACATCTCGATTCCCTACCTGCCAGTTGCATTTTGCCCAATTTCCTAGCCGTTGCATAGCACCAGCCCGTACAGCATAGAAATCACTGTGCCATTTCTAATACTCTGGCGTAGAGCTCTGCTAATTAAGCAGAACCTCCTATACATTCAGTTACTGCAAGTTCATCAGCTGCAGATACAGCAGCAGCCGTTCCTTGCCATTTACCCTGTATTTTATGAGCACGCCCATCAGTAAACCAGACACCATCTAGTTGATGGGGATTGAATTCAGGAGCATCCTTGATATGAGAGCATGGAGGCTCCATGTATTCAATAGGCATTCCTATACGTTCCACTACTTCGTTACGTAAAGGGGCCTGCAAGAAACCTGGGGAGAGACTTTTTATAAGGGCAAGGAGTGACAGGACAACAAGCAATGGCTTTAGACTGGAAGAGGGAAGATTTAGATGAGATATTAAGAAGAAATTCTTCATGGTGAGGGTGGTGAGGCAGTGGCAGAGATTGCCCAGAGAAGCTGTGGCTGCCCCATCCCTGGAAGTGTTCAAGGCCAGGTTGGATGGGGCTTTGAGCAAGCTGGTCTGGTGGAAGGTGTCCCTGCCCATGGCAGGGGGAGTGGAATGAGATGGGCTTTAAGGTCCTTCCAACTAAACCATTCTATGATTCTGCAACTTTATTCTCCTTAGTCAGGCTATATGCAGTTACACAATGGTGGATTTACAGTGCCCATCTTTGTACAGTCATCTTATGTGCTATAGCTAAAGGCAATGTTTTAACACCGAGAATATCTTTATGAATACGTATTGGCACATGTAATTTTATGCTTCTTCCCTGAGTCAAAGGTTCAGTTGCTACTAGCCCTTCATAAGCTGCTAATAGCATCTTTTCAAAAGTCGAGCAATTGTGATGAGCATTCTGTCATGATTTGGAGCCAGAAGTAATAGGGAATTCCTTGGAACCAGTAGGCCCTTGTTGCCACAGTCCCTACCAATATCCCTTCTCTCCAGGTGGGATATGTAGTGAGAGGGGCCATACAGGGTGGGTATGTCCCAATGATTGATACACCTTTACATTTTCCTTTAGAAGCTCCAGGGACTCTTCATGTTTTGGAGTCCGTTGCCAGACTGCGTTTTTCTTTAGTAAGTGGTCGTACTATCATACTAAATCCTGGAATATGTGCCCTCCAAAATCCTAAAATCCTTAGCACAGCATGCAACTCCTTTTTATTCTCAGAGATGGGTAACTTGGATTTCTTGTAGGACCTCAGCAGAAATTGTTTTCTTCCCACCTAGCTGTCTGGCTCCCAACAAGATCACTTACTGTCTGGATTCTTGTTTCTTTTCTTCCAGCACCTCTACTCCAATTGAGTCTAACTGTGTTATAAGAATGCCCATAGCCTGTTTCACAGGTTCTGCTGAGTGTCCACCTATTAAGATAGCATCTATCTACTGCACCACAGTAAGTCCTTGTGGTAATTTCAATGTTTCTAGCTCTTCAGTCAGTGTAGCATGAGCAACAGCAGGGCTATGTTTAAAACCCTACAGTAACCGAGTGAATGTACATTGGAGCCTCTGTTGTCCCAAAAGCAGGGTTCATTGCCCAGGTGTGCGATACGCCAATATACACATGGACCAGAGGTATTTTATACCATGTCTGTACAGAGATGGGTGCTAGGTGGTAGTCTCACAAAGCTAGCACACCCTTGAAAATCACGCAGCAGCTTTTATACATGATAGAAACAAAGAAGAAACTGCCCAAAAGCAAATGATTGGTTACCTATGATCGCATTTGACAAAAAAAATCATCTGCACATGTCTCATTACCTAATTACTTCATTACACTAAGGTGGTCCTAAATTTGCATCTAAAATCTCCTCCTAGGGGTGTGGTTTTTAGCATTATAGTGAGATTATAATCAGCTACGTTCATCTAAAGGACACAATTTCATAAGTTTCTGGATCCCAACCGTCCAAGACCGGTTTGGAAAGCAGTCTCCTTATCTTATTGTTGTGGTTCTTCTTTATCATATTCTGCATTCCCCAGTGGTGCATTCCTCCAGTCACCAGACCTTGCATGGCTCACCATTCTCACTCAGTGGAAAATGCCGTTTTCTATGGTATATCACCTCTGTCAGTTAAACACAAATCTCTCCCTATCTGTCTCTGATATTGGGATCATGACAAACATCCGTCACATCCACTGTTACCATCCATGGAAAGGCTTGTTCGTTAAGAAAATTGACTATATCACTTATATGGGGAACTGCTTCAGTGAGTGGTTCAGTGGCGGTGTTCAAGGCTCGGTAATCTACTCTTAGTCACCACTCGCCATTACGCTTCTTTACTGTCCATACCGGAGAGTTGTAGGGGGGATGAGACTTGGCAATGATTCCCTGCTCTTCCAGTTCCTTTATCAATTCAGTAACAGGATGAATAACATCAGAAAGCAATTTGTATTGTGGAATATTAACTAGCTTGCTATGGGGTAAAGAAGCAGCAGTTTGCAACAGATTAACAGTCAGGGATGGATTTGTAGGAGGTAAACTGTGGGGCAAAGAGAGTGGTGTCCCTATTTCCCATTTTCCCCATGAGTCCACCCATGACTGACCCTTCAACATATCTGTACCTAATACATTAGCAGAACCTAAAAGTAAGGTCAGGCAGACTGTCTGTCCATTAGACAGAATTAATTTAGCCCTGACCAGTGAGTGAGTAGTGATTTTCCAATTAACACCTACAACAGAAACTAACTACTTGCAGAGGCTATCCTTTGTAAGCGTCCTTATCTACCATCGATATTTGGGCTTCTGAGTCAATGAGGAATGTTGTAAGGTAGCAACCATTAACTGCAACCATCATTTGGAGGCTGGGATCCTTAGCAGTGGGAGTAGTGGCCACCAGTACTGACACTAAACCGAGCCCTGCCCCTAGTTTCCCACATATTCACGGTCTAGGTTTAGTGCTGATAGATTTGGGTGTATCCTCAAGCTCAATCCCCTTGCTTCCTCTGGCTAGATAGCTGTTATCCCTTTAAATCTTACGTTGTCATCCCCCACCTGACACAGGTTCCAAAGAGCTATCATGAGAAGTTAATGAGGGAAGCCTGACCAGTTGCCCTAGGACAGGAGTTGGCAGCCCATTTAACTGACTGGGAGAGAGCCCCTTGGCTAAACACATTTTCCATAATTTCTTACACTTTCCCCTTTTTGCTTTTGTCTTCTCCATGGAGACAGGCTGTCTCTTTTCTATGACATTTACTTTAGCTGAGCTTCTCCCCTGGTTTTTACACTGTGGGGCACATAGTAGTAAATCTACTAGCATATGCTAAAGGACCTCTTGGAAAGTAATACCATTTAAGCCTGTTTTAATGGCCAAAGGTAAAGATTTCAACACTCTCTCAGCTCCCTTTATTACAGGTGGGAGGTATACAGGCTCACAAATCACCTACCAGGGTTGTGGTGCTGCTCCCAGCATACATGAGGCTTTAGCAGGAGATGGTTTAGCCAAAATCTAAGCAAGGCTTGAGTGAACAGTCACACCACCAGCCCATTCACTGCAGGGAAACCTCTTGCTGAACTTACCAGAACGTGCTGGTGGTCCTTCTTTTCCCTTCCTCCAGAGACAATGTCTCCATGAGTTTCTCTTCATCTTGGGCTTCAGAACTCCAAATAAAGCAAAATGTCATAGCTCAGTTGTTAAATTGAATCAGTCCCTATGATGATGCTTCTTTTCCATGAAAATCTGTGTGGAAGCTCCCCTCTCCCCCTCCATCTCCCCCTACCCCTCTCCCTCTCCCCCCACCAGGATGAACCATTCCCAGAGCTGTTCTGCCTGCAGACGAGGGAGCTCAGGCCAGAGAGCCCCAGTCCTGGTGCTGTTATCCCCAAATCCTTCCCCTTGCTCCTCTGCCCTGCTGTGTACTGGGGGCAGTGGGATGTTGGGGGTATCTCGCCAGGCCTGGGGGCTGCATGCTGCCCGAGGGTCCATGTCCTTTCGGGTACATACTTGAGGGGCATAAGCTGAGGGGGTACAAGAGATGGGGGTAGGAGGCTGGGACAGCTTTCCAAGGAGTGACCAACCCTGGGTGTCCCCTCGGGTGGGACTCACACGGACAGGGGATGCTGGGCCCCTGCTGCTGCTCTGCTGTCACTGGTGCTGCTGACGTGCGGAAAGTGGACTCCACAATCTGTAAGGTTGTAAGGTAGGTATGTTCATTCAGCACGGGGGGCAGCCCCACCGAAGTTGTGCGCGCCCCAACGTGGCGACCTGCTTCAAACGTATACAGGTCAGTGTTACATATACATGAGATTTCCCAACATGCCTATACATATGGATGACCTGTCCCCACTTCGTATTGAAATTAGTTCCGAGAAGTCATTTCCATGGACTCCTCCCGATTGCGCTTGCGCCGTGCCTCCTCGTGGTGGTCGTCGGGGGGCGCGGAGATGAAGGCTGACGGCTCCTCTTCATCACCGCTAGCAACCTACTGTTCTTGGGCAGACTCAGTTGCTCCCTGGCTCTTGCTCAAACTACAGGGTAGGTTTTAACCGGTCCTTAAGGCAAGTTTCTGATCTTTATCGGGAACTGTCCCTTGTGAGGAGCCACAAGACTTCCTCCCTCAGTTAATTTACACAATAGTTAGCGAATCATTAAGCCACACCTGCTAATTCAATTCCTTGAGCTATACAACGATCTAGATAATCATTAAACAACTCCTTCTCTCACTGCTGCAAGGCCACTGGACAGTGCTGCAGGCACAGAGGTGACCATGACACTGCCTGGGTTCTGGATGATGTGGCCATCCTGGGAAGCCTTGGTGGTGAGCAGTGCTGGCATACGTGTGGCTGCTGGCCGGGGCACTCCTGGCTCTGGCATGGGATCAGCAGCCCAGGGTGCTGCTGCCTTTGCGGGTTGGGGGATGAAGACGTGTGCGGCCATCCCGTGGTGGTCATCCCGGCCATCCTGGTGCAGCCGGGCCCTGCCAGACATCCCCTGCATGGGCAGTCTCTGGCGTCTGGTTCAGGGAAACACTCAGGTGTTTCACTGTCTTCACATCGATGAGAGATGTGACAAGCTTGTTTTTCCACAGGGATCTCCTTTCTCCCATGGGATCCCTGCAGACCAGGGCAGGAGATGACATCAGGTGCTGTTCCCAGTTCTGTGTGCTGGGACTCAGCACCACTGCAGCTGTCCTGCTCCGGGAGTAACATGGCCCTTGGGCCAAACACCATTGGGACCGCAGCATGTCCCAGGGAGGTAGAGGGACCTGGATGTGCCCCACAGCACCCCCAAGTGAGGCACCTCACTGGTAGGAAGCCCCCGTCAGAGCTGGCCCTGCCCCAGCAGCAGTCCCTGTGCCCTGCTGCATGCGGCACAAACAACGACCAGGATGAGGTCCTTGTCCTGGTGTCTTTGAGGTTGATGTTAACAGCCTATGGTAACTGAATTGTTGTTTCCTTAAGTTGATGCAATCTTTTAGCTAAGATACTATGGACAATTCCCCAATCCTCTGTCCATGCTTGTTCCCTAGCAGGTCTGTTTTTTCTTTTAAAACAGACCCAAGATTCATGTTTTCACTGAAATCAACAGTTCTTACACTTATGCATAGGTTTTTACTATTGTCCTCTGCCTTTTTCTTTTCCTCTGTGTCGGGGAGTGGTGCCTCTGGTTACCCCATCCCACGCTGATGGGTGTCTTTGCCCCTCAATCCCTGTGGGCAGCCAGGGACGTTGCAGGGAGCAGTGGGGCTGCATGTGGGGCAGGAATGGGCCTCAAGATGGAGGTTTCTCCACTGGGTTAACCTTGCTGTTGCTGAGTCGAGTCCTTGCTGCCAGCGGCTTTGCCCTTGTGTCACCACGGGGCTCTTGTCCACATAGGTGACGCTGCAGCAGTGCAATCACCCCTGAGTCTGGGTGAGAGGCATCAGTGCCCACCTTGTCGGAGGAGCATCAGGGGACACAGGAGCTGCAGGCACTGCCCAGTGAGTACCTGAAGTGGCAGCTGAACAGTTCCATGCCCAACCGTGCCATCAGGGCTGAGCTGGAGGTTGTAGGTCTCTTGCTTCTGGCTAGGATGGGAGATGCCCAGCGCAACCCAGGGCATGGGGGGGTCTCAGGGGATGGATGTACCACAGGGTTGGGAGGTTGGTGGTACTGCACCCACGGCAGAGCCCGGTGGGTTCAGGCACATCGGGGCTGTGTCCGACTGTTGCTCAGAAAAACCCTGCTGTGAGTGGTGGTTGTTGCTGCTCGCCCGGCTGGGGAGCAGTCTGGGTGTTGCTGGGGGCTGTGGTGCCCATCCCCAGGGCCAGGCTGGGGTCTGCGTAGTGTGGTGGGAGGTCTGCGGCACTGGTGTGGGATCACTGGGGGGGTCCGTGGGTGC
>NW_009614813.1:0-16059 GCF_000690535.1 Cariama cristata
GAAAAGGGAGATAACAAAGAGAGACAGAGAAATAAAACAGTAGGAAAAAACCAAGTGATCAAGTGATGCACAATACAATTTCTCACTACCCACTGACTGCTCCTCAGCCCAGCCCCAAGTAGCAATCGGCACCTCCCGGTCAACTCCCCCCGTTTATATACTGGGCATGACATTCTGTGGTATGGAACATCCCTTTGGGTAGTTTGGGTCAGCTCTCCTGGCTGTGCTCCCTCCCAGCTTCTTGTGCACCTCCTCACTGACAGAGTGTGGGAAACTGAAAAGTTCTTGACTTGGGGTAAGCACAACTTACCAACAACTAAAACATCAGTGTGTTATCAATGTTATCCTCAGACTAAATCCAAAACCACAGCACTGTACCAGCTACTAGGAAAAAAATTAATTCTATCCCAGTCAAAACCAGGACACCTAGTCAAGTAGCAAAGCAGTAATAGGGTAAAAACCATGAGTACTTGGAGATTGGGCTGAGTTTGATGATCCAAGCCCTTTGTCAACTTTAGACCTTTGGAAGTTCACGTTGCTTATGCAAACTGTTAGTGAATAAAAGCTTTTTAATAGTGGCTGATGCTTATACAGATTTTGAGAGCAAATCAGTCAGGTTTCCTGTTTGAAAATTAGTGCAGCTGTTAAAGTTTTAGGGATACATGGATAATGGGAAATAAAATTTTACTTCTGTCCAGTAGAATATTTAGCCTCCTGGAGGCAGACAAAATTTTAAGGCTTTCAGACATGCTGGTTATTTAGATCTGTTTGCATTTAGATTCAGAACCTGAAAAATGAGTCTTCTGGCAGTATTAGTACCCTCCTAATTAGTACCCTAAAATACCAGTTAGTAATAATAACAGCTACACTCTCAGGGTGTGGCAATTTAAGGGGGGGTGGGGGAGAGAACAAATGAAATAATCAGTTTTTATGCTAGATTAACAGAATTTGACTTTTAGCCAGTTAAAGTAATTCTTCAAATCCACTGTGGTCTTCCTGTAACTTTTCTGACTAATTGAACGTTGAAATCACCTCCGCTACTTTGCATGAGAGTGGGAAGTGTAACCTGTGATCTTATTGTTCTTATTTTAAAGCTGAATGAACGTTTCTTACTACAGTGGAATAGAAAAATGTGTGAATCAATAAATGGTGCTTCAGTATTAGCTAGCAGAATTGAGGAAGTGCAGCTGGGGATAAAAAATAGCTAGAGGCTGCCTTGTAGTTGTTACTAATCTACCTTGTGAAATCTTCACCTCTGTACTTTTTCTTTCTTCCTTTCTTTCTTCTTTCTCAGAAATAGCCTCAGTCAGTTTATTGATTTGTTTTTACCCCAGATTTTTAAATGGTAAAAGTAGTTGTGACTCCTGGTTTGACCGGATACCGTCACCTTGACAGCATTTGTAGGCTTGAATCACAGCTGCCTGCTATGTTTGGAAAGGTCCTTAGGTTATGAAGGCCCTGCTAGATCATTGTATGGGAATATCAGAAACCAAGGCTATCTTACTGCACTTATTTGCAACACAAAAGTATACATCAGTGGTTTTCTGCGAGCTTTAATAATAGTTTCTTGTTTGAACACTAGTGTTTTTAAGCCAACAACATGATAATATAACAAGTAGAAGACAGAGAGTGTGGAGGGCAATTATTTATCAATGTGGATTAAGGAACAAGTGAAAGAGTCAATACGCTTATTATATGATGACATGGTTAATCAATGCATGCTTATTGTCCGTTTGATCTGTGTTACTAAGTTAAATCCTGCTGCTTTGTGGGTACAGAGGATTCCTTTGCATTGCAGCCAGCCTGTTTTTTCCACAGAAAGGCTGAAAATGGTGGATGGCCACATGGGGGTACATGGCCAGTGAACTGCACAAAGCTAAATTTCTTTGCTTGCTCAAATGGTAGCAATGACCAGTAACATAATGAAAGTAAATAGATGAAGAACTGATCATTCCAAAATAGAGATAAATTTAATGTTACGCACACAAAAAGTGACTAGGCAAGTAAATGTGCGTTCATGTCATATCATGGCAGGGAATGAGGCTTCTCTGCCTCAGCTTCTCCATCTGTAAAGGGAGTTGGTCCATGGAGTTTCTTGGCATCTAAAAATTTTTAAAACCACTCTATAGATCATGCAAGCTTTCTTTCAGGACATTATTCCTAATTAAAAATGGTTCCTAGTTAGGATACTTTCCTTCATCCTCATTTGCTTTTGCAATATCCCATTATTTCTAATTTCTATATTCCATTATTCTCTCAGCCCACCCTCTTAAGTTCCTCTCCGGACATGGTGACAGTTACCATACCACCCTTGGTCAGTGTTCAGTTATGTTACATAATTCTCATAGATGTTCCTCATCAGTCAAATTGTTCTGGTGCTTAAACGATAGCATTGCCTTTTGTTTGTGTTTTTTTTACCCCTAAGCTCAATATCTCAGTATCTATCATTGTTCTTTGTTTATAGCTTGTCAGCCAATTTTAAATCCATGAGACAGTGCTCATTTCCAACTCAATTGAGGTTAATTTTTCAAGTATGATTTCTGAGGTATTGCATCTGATGTCTGCTGATGCTGGATACAAGATCCAAAATTGCTCTGTGTTACAAATTTGAGATTCCCACTGCAGTCACCCTGTGTTCCAGCGCGTATGTCTAGGATCATAATTTCACTCATTGCTGTTTATTGCTCATGTTTCTGCTGTCAGCTGCTTACTTTCCTTTGGAAAAAAAACCTGAACTCTCACTTCCATTATTTTCCTAGGGATTGTAATGTGATTTACCAGATGATAATTTCCACGATTACTCTTTATTCATCTTCTAAAGTTCAGTGCCATCCAGCCATCTGGTGTCTCATTAGTTCTGCAAAAGCCCTAGCCTACAAAGAAAAAAAAATGACTCACATGGCTGATTTTAAGTATGTGAATCCTAATGATGCAAAGGAGAGTGCTCATATTTTTTGAGTCAGGCATATAGATAACTCTTGCAGGACCAGGCCATAAAATACATTCAAAAGATTTCTTTGGTTAGTCATATAAAGTAATTAGCATGAGCGCTGCAATGTACTCGCACAGAAGTGTTAATAGGCCTGTATTAAGGTTTTTCATGCATTTCTTTACTAGCTTTTTATCAATCACCTAAGGAGCAGATTTTTGACAACAGGAAAGGCAGTGTAAATCAATGTTAACCTGAAGCATGTTGATGGATGTATGCTTTCAGGAGATTTGGAATCAGGTGCAAAGTCTTCAATATTTCTTAATTAGCCATTTTGCTTTCTCTCTCCCTCGTGGTGCTAGAGACCCACATACCAGCAGTCAGTTTAGAATCCACATAATCAATTTTTTGGTCTTCTTCCTTAAATAGCAGGTTTTCTCTCTTAAACTACTTGCCCTTACTGATACACATATAAAACCTCATCTTATTTTTCTTGCATTCTGCAACTAGAATTTACCTTTTTCTGTCTAGAAAGGTGTTCCTGCAAAGGAGCAGCTCTTTTCCATACCCCCTTTTCTGACTACATGAGAGAAACACCTTTCAATTTGTTAGTGCACTGCTCGGTAGAAACATCTACCCTATACCAATTTTAGAGTTTCATTATTAAGGTGTGAACCATTTTGTGAAAGGCAGCTTGTTATTGCTATATATCATAAATATCCATCAAACGCCCACTCTTTGAACTTGTGACTCATCAGTCTGGCATCTCAAATTCCCTTCTGCTAATTACAAAATACTGATCTTGCTCGTTACCATCATAACAATAACACCTAGTTAGGAAGAAAATACTGCTTCTCCTGGCAAACTGCAGTGTCTCATGTTTCATTGCTTTCTGCCACCTAGCCTATTAAATTAGTTTGCACATAGCCAGTTTTCTACATGCCTCTGCAAAATCCTGAATGTTCTTTTGTAGGGTCTTGAATTCAGACTGGGTGATGTGGAATATGCAGGATGAATGTCACTTGTTATTGTTAACTTATGGGGCCTAGCCCAGCTCAGAAATGCATTTAGTCATGCATTTTGTTAAGCAATACAGGAGATTATGTATTTTTATCTCTTTGAATATGGATCAGTGAAACAAAGAGAAATCAGGTATGTTTTCTCTGGAGCTGTAGTAAGTCTGCAAGTGAATTTCCTGAAATCCAGCAAATGTCATAAACGCAACACTGGTCCTCCTGAAAAGGTAAGGCCTCTAAGCCAGTCATTAACTGTTAGAAAATATTAATCAGAAAAGGTAGAGGCAAATTCATCTACCAGCCTCTAACTGATCTGAGACAACAGCAAGTAGTTCAGGGTTACTTTAGCTGCTTTTATACTATTTATTTGTTGTGTGCATTTTGATACAAGAACTAGCACTTCACCAGCCTGGGAGAGAGGTACCTCCCAAAGACAACTCACCCAGGAGAAACAGAGAGGCTGGCCAAACTCTGAAGTTGGGCTATCTACAAACGTAAAAAATCAACAAATACTGCTTCCCCTAAAACAAAATCAAACCACAGCATATCCCCAATGGGCTCTTCAAATGAAGAGATTTAAAGTCCCACATTATTCTTATTTAATCACAGTCCAGATGAGAAATTATTAATGATAAGCAAGCATTTGGTCTAAATAACGATATTAAATCCAGTCTGCGGAGTTGGAGATTTACATAGTTGACTGGCTGTGAAATAAACGCCAGAATGAATGACTTCTACAGGTCAGGAAAGAATTTGCATGTAAACATCCTGACAAAAGAAGAAAGCCACTTCTAGGCAGCCTCTAGATTAAAAGCATTGTGAATTCATTTCGGGCTTAGCATAACAGTCCTGATGGACCAGCATGCTCTCTGGGATAAGAAAACATAACACCTCCGCAAAGAAGAGACTTCAGTGGAGCCAAGTCAGTTTGGGATCATTTAATTCAAAATCTCCATGTAATTTCCTTTTATTCAAACCATTGTTAAGAAATATCCTCGGCTTATCACATATGAAGCATTGGCTTCCCTTGGTATTAACTATGACACTTGGGGCATTATATTAATTTCGGTGATAGTACCTGTTAGTGAGCATTTGATTGCCCTCAATGCAGAAGGATTTACTCTTGTTATTGATTTGTTGGCAAATATATTGGGTGGAAATCCCCTGGTGTTGCTGGTAGCTGCAGATTCCAAATTTTATTGGATTTATGAGCAATTTTCCTCTGTGTTTAAACTTGTGATCGCCTTATAAAAAGAAGAGCCCAAGAGTAAGGTGAAAAACAAATGCTTGCTTTTATTTTGCTGAAAAGGAAAGCTGCCTTGTTTTGCTTTGTTCCTGGTTGTTGATTGCATTAGTCTGGCTTTTGTCATGGTTACTCTTGAGACAGGCAACAAACTGAGAATACATTGCTACAGGAGCCAGCAAGAAAGAAACCATTACCTCTAATGGGCAAAGGGTCATCAGGGTAAATTTGGTTCCATGTAGAGGATAGAAATCAAACTCACCCACCCTTTAGTTGCCACAAATAAGTGTGTGGACCAATGTGACTTCTTTTATAGCACTCTTTTCATCCTAAATAATTTTCCTCGATCCTTTAGGCAGGAGTCAATGAAAGCCAAGAATAAGCCAGATTGAACCCTTGCCACCCCGACCCCCGAGGCCAGGGTAGTGGGCATCCAGGCAGCTCCTCTGGACTCACAAGCCCCATGGCAGGCAGGCCCTGGGACCGACAGGGCATGCAGAGGGCTGCCCCTTGCCTGCAGGCAGGACACAGCCAGGGACCAGGGCCAGGCGTCGCTGGGAGCCTGTGCTGATGACAGGGAACGTCCGGCTTCCCTATTCCCATGCTGTGCCTTGGTCTGTGTGCCACCAATCAATATATTCTTAGTCCTTGTTATCAGGTCCCCAGGAGAGGTAAATTGATTTATCTTTATTCTTTGCCAAGGCGCAATCCCTCTGTCCTTATACACTGAAATTTCTGGTAGATTACCATAGAATTGTCACAAATAATAAATGCAGAATTGGGCCTCTAGGACACAAAATGTCTCCTCTTTAGCTTTTCTTTACGACTGATTCATAAAACTTGATCAGAATTAACAACAACAACAAAAAAGGGAGTTTAATTAAACCCATATTGTGAAATGTCTAAAGAAATGAAGTGTTTCATTATGTTCTCTTATTATATCCTACAATATTCATCCAATTAAGGTTAGCACTCAAGTTATTTTTAAGATGTGACATGAATAAGATAACCTAAAATATCATATGATTGCTCCAGCTGAGACATAATAGTTGAAAGCCATTTTTTCCAATAAAAAGAACAGTGAACACTGCTATTAATTCATGGTAATGATGCTATTGGGAGAAGTATATGACTTCCACTGCTGAATAATCAACAAAAGTAAATTAGCTTTAAGCAAGAGAATGTGTGTGTATGTCTGTGTCTGTGAGTGTAAATGACCTTGAGAATAAAGAATTGAGAAAAGCAAATTAAATACAGTTTTAAGCATCATAAGAATGTTTTTTAAATGCTACATTTTGAAATATAGTCCATGTGAATTCAAGACACTGCAATGCAAAATTAATTGTCGTTCTCTTCTTACATATTTTAACTAAAATGCACAGATGTATACTTCTACCTGAAACCTTTCCAAATTTCAGCTTTATCACATGAAGAAATATGGTTCCTGGCACATTTGATTTTTACTTCTGGCTCAAGAAAATCAGAAGCAAAACATTACATTTAAAAAATCTGCAGTTTTTTATCCTTTGTCTCTCAGTCCTCACTGCCTCTTTCAAGTGGGCTGTAGTTAAAGAGAAAGCATTTATCTCCGTTGTAGACATTTTTGATCAGTCTTTTCAAGCTGATTTAAAACATTCAACTTCTTAACTTAGGAAATTCTTTTTTGACTGTATTTATCTACTAACTTGATTTTTTTTATTTCTTTCCTAATATTCCTGCCTCATAGAAGGTACATATTTTCTTAAAACTACTGGCTTTTCACTTCCAGTACATTTTTGGTACTAAATCCGGTGTGCATAATTCGCACTTTTACTCGTTCAGACTTAACGTGTTAGTTCAAACCCCTCTCGCCACCTTTGAAAAAAATACATTTTTCCTTTTTTGCAGTCTATTTCTTACATTTTTTCATACATAGATACTACATTTACCTCCACTTATTCAATGCTTCTTTGCATTTTTTCAGATTGTTTTCCTTATAGTCCTTTGTGTTGCTTCTACTTGCAGTCTCTTTCACCAGACTGGTAGATTTGTAGCTGTACAGCAGCTATATATTTTTTTCTCTATTAAACAGTCTTAAATACATTAAATGTGTTGTTCTGTGGAGAGAGGATGCTGTGTTGTGAAGCTTATTGACACAGACTTTTACAGAAAAGAAAGAAAAAAATTCTTACTTTTGAAAACCGTATTTTTCAGTTTGGAGTGCTTCAGTCTTCACAGCTGGAAAATTGGAAATATCAATTAAGTATTGATTATTTAATTTAAGAATATCATCCGATAATGCTTCTTTCTGTTTGTTTGCTTTAAGATGGTCATTTTCCTATGAAAATGGAGGTAGAGATACATAAACCAGAATCACAGACTTACTGAAATCTTGAGTTTTGTCTTGACTTGAAAGGAACCAGTAGTTCTCCATCAGTTTATGTGCTGCAAATGTGTGTGAATATATATAAAGAGAGTATTTTTGTATATAACCTCAGAGTGGTCATTGTGAAATGATTATACCGGACTGGTGTACAACTGTTACTGAGAACTGTTTTAAAGCAGAATTTAGGATAGCTTAGTAGTAGAGATATGCACATCAAGGGTCATGTGAATTCCATAATACTTCTACAGCCTAAAACTGCAGTTTGAATGATGATAAATATATGAGACATAATTAGAAGCAAATTAGAGATGGATTAGTATGGCCATTCTAACCATGATTTATTTTAAACACTGAAATCTTACAGGCATGCTAGCATGAAAGATACTGATGTACTACAAGCTCTCTGTGTTTCGGGCAATATTGAAAATGAAAGCATTATTACAACTACTGTGTTATTAGTTTCAAAAGAGTTAATGCGCCCATGTGTTGTTTTGGAGTCAGTTTCCTCCTGTAAGAAAGACCATGAGTGTGTTACAAGGCTTCCCAGAAAAATTTGGCTGACTGTGCTGTGCTAGCCTTCCACCTGCTCATGGTGTGCCATCTTCCCCAAGGAGTTGGCTGTTGTGGGGGACTTAGAGGGAGTAAACTAAACACCTCTTGTTAACTAAGAATTTATTAAAAGTTTGTTTTGGTTCATGGAAACTTGCTAAACGAAACTTGCCTTTTTCAATTCATTCATGCTACAAATAAATTTGGGACATTAACTGAGAATAGAAGAAGAGAGAAAAAGGGCAAGGGAGGAGGGAAGCTGAGCAGAAAGAGGAAGCTAGGCAGAATCTGAAAGCTATGTACTTTCACTGCATGAGGCAATGTATACATAGTGTGTGTAAGTATAGTCTCTGCATGCATGTCTAGGTACATATATTTTATGCTTTCTAACTATACCTGGGTGAAGAATCAACACTAGGTAATCAGTTGTAAGAGTCAAACTTCTTTTGGTGATAAATGATCCGAAATACATATTGCAACGTTCATGTGTATTTGTTACATGGTGTTATTGACTGAAAAATATGTAAACAATTTTGAATAAGTATGATATATATGATAAATTCATTATGACTGTGTTGGGTGACAGTGGCTAAGTAGACAAACGTATCTTTCATTGATTAGAATATATGCCTTAGATTTTTGTCATCTGGAAATATCTAAAACTACAAAACTGTAATTAAGACTTACACTTTCTGTTATGGCTCTTAGTGATAAATCTTTTTAAGGATATTTACAAATCACAAAAGACACAAAGACATTAGGAAATATCAAGACCTGTTTGGAAATGTTTTGTGATGTTTTCTCAAGTTGACACAGAACACTACATCAGTAGGTGCTCTCCCAGCCAAAATTTGGATATCCTACATGCATTCCTACTGAAGACATGGCAAATAAAGAAGAACTACTGACTTTCACTAAGTCTAAATTTGATACAATGAAGATATTAAAGTAGCATGTAAGAGGGCTGAGGAAAACATCAAGAAAACAAGAGCACCATCCAGGAAAGCCCATTCAGTAGCTGATTGCCACCTGAGATGATGATGAAGTCATTCAGGTCAAAAGGTCTTCCTTTATTTTGTTTTCATATATCTGCAAGCTAGGCAAATGATGAATTTCCACTAGGAGAAAGTGATAAAACAGATTTTTGTTTTGCAAGTTGGGATTTGCTCACAGCAAGTTAATAACTGTAGTTATTTCAAACTCCTGCAGATAGTTTGCCCGTGCAATGGGTGTTTCAAACTGAGTGAATACCCTCTTATGCTAGATTCCTAACATAGGTGTGGATTTTCATTTGTGTTCTGAAAGAGTTTGGATCTGATGCCGAGTAACCTGTATGTCGTAAGTCTCTAGTTTTCAAAGCCTTCTGTGTATAGAAGACATATTTGGAAGAAAATGGACTTTGATTTAGCCATACCTGAAAGTGTACCTTACAGTCACAAAGAATATATACATAAAAGTATTAGTCCTGCCAGAAATCTTCCATCCCTTCAAAACAGAGTACAGAATTCTGGAAGCCAGTGGATATATGGAGGGCAAAAAGTAAGAATAACTTCTACGCTTTTCTTAAAGTATGTTTATTTAAAGCCTGATATGTAGGGTTTTTTTAAAAAAATAGATTTTAGATATATGGATTTACATATAAAGATGAAAATTTTTATATATAATAGATACAGAGAGAGATTAAAGATATATATTTTTACATATATAGGCTAGATATTTAGATTTTTTAAAGATAAGATCAATGATATAGGGAATATTAATTGAGATCTGTTGGAAAATGAAACACTTTATTTGTTTCAGAATGAAAACACAAAGGAAAGCTCCTGATCTAATTCAGCTTTTTTGGAAAAAATAAATATGTTAAAAATATGTGACTAAATAAAGTAATATGTTAGTAACAACAGAGAGACTTACCTTTTACTGAAATCTTTGGAACTTTTTAACAATTAATTTCATGGGTTTAATTCCATTTTGGAACAAAAAGTCTTTGAAAACATAAATTCCCCTGCAGAATAGATATTCTTGTTTAACTGTAACTTTCTGCTTGTGAACATAAACTTATTCTCAACCTAATTTTGCAATGGAAATAATAAACAGGTAGAGGTTTATTTAAAAATTGGATGCAAAAATCTAAGCTCCTAGTAACCAGGATGGGATTTTCAGTGTCAAAATGATTTGGGGATATCTAAGATATCTAATAGCTAAGAGACCTAAGTGGTACTCGAATTTTTCGGAGATTCCTAAGATGCACTGTTCTACTTTTGAGACAGTTTAGAAAATTGAACCATCTAAATTTATGTTTGCATTTTGAAATGTTCTAAGCACTTCAGCATCATTACTAACTTTATTGTTGCGCACAAAATTTACTTTTTTGGGATCTTCCTTATATAGCTAGATGAACAAACCTCTTTCAATTTAAGAAGCTGACACAGAGCTGCATTTAATGCAGTATTTGTTGTTTCGAGCAAATATTTTGCACAGATTTTTTTTCATAACTACCGTTCTATCAGGTAGTGCTCCTGCTACTTCTGTAATAATAATAATACTAATAATGATAATGATAATAACGCAGCTTAGGAAGACGGAAAACATTTCCTCTTTTGCCACAGATAATAATGAAATTTAGAAGGGAATGTGCAATGACATAGACTACCCCCAAATCCATAAGGAAAATATTTTCTAAGTTGTAAAATTCTAATTTGCTTCGCTTGGCATAGTTAATACGTACTCTATAGCAGACAAGTTCCACCAGTGTATTCAACACCAAACAATCTTAGCTTGTGAATTCCTCATTCATTTCAAACTGCTACAGTACATGAGAGTTCAAATGTTGTATCTGATGATGCAGGCAGGATTTTCATGTGCTTCCACACTGCAGAAATAATAGATGAATGAAAATCTCTGCCATGCAAATTCTTTCCTAGAATGGCAAATGAGTTTGTGACCTAGTTATTAAGTAGAGGTGATCACCACAGTATTGATGATATACACTGTTCTGAAGCTATGATAATTAAGGACCATAATACTTTGTACATACAGTTAACATTTCAGGGACTGATTAAAATTGGTGGATCTTTCTACTATTTTTTAGTTCCTTGACAATACTACATATAGCTATCTTAAAAAAAAATCTTCAGGCTGCTTTACTTATGTTTGTCAGGAAGTCTACTTAATTAATTTTAATTACCTCTATCTGTAAAAAGCCAGAGCCAAGAAGACCAGAGAGCTCTGTGGGCACTCATCTAAAGAGACAGTTAAATACTAAGCTAAAAACTGTCAATGTCTCAAGATACATTTGTCTTTGACTTTGCTATCTCCATCCTTGGTTTAAAATGAATGTCATTTTACCAGGAGAGTGATTTAAGCATGAGGACAGCTTTTTGTATTTTTGTATGTTGATCTGATTATAGTCAGATGTCCCAGAAAAGACAGACCCTCAGAAAAATACATTTACACAGCAAATTATTTATGAAAAGTTGGAAGAGAAAGTTCCTTTACTTTCCTTAGTAATGAGCAAATAATTCATACTCAACGATTTCTTTGATTCACATAGCTTATTTTTTCTCAAAAAATATTCATAAGACACGGATTTTTCTCAGATATATTCAATATCCAAATGTATTCTCTTAATGTTTTTCAAAATTATTTCCTTTTCAGTGTGATCTCCAGTTCATGTTGTTTTGTTTAGCCATGACCTGCCAAACAGTGCTTTGGGGTTTTTTTCCCACCCACTCACTCATTAGGTAATCATCCACAAATTTCAGATTAGAGCACTGAAATGGACTTTCAGCAAAGGTACCAGGAAAGGGCATCAGCCAGCTGTCAGTTAGAAACAAGGGCAGAAGGACTGCAAACTTCAGCTAAAGAAAATTCATTCACAAACACTTGTGAAAAATTACATCATCAGCCACCTTGTTCCAATCTTACCCAATTATACCATACATTAGCATAAGGCTTAAGCTATTTGCAGACTATGTTCAACACTTAATTTTATGTGTGAAAACAAATGCTCAGCTTTCAGCTCTGTAAACAAATGAGAGATACCCAGAAATACATGCCCTGTCCTTATAAAGAAAGAGTAGGTAAGAAAAGATGACTATATCAGTACAGGAACACCGCTTTGTGTAGTGGGAGTCTGTAGGCAGTATGGTGTTGAACTGCAGAACAGATTTCTAGGACACTTCACACTAAAGTGAGAAGAAGAATGGATTTTTGATAAAGACGTATTGTCTGCAAAAATCTAGGGAGTATTTTTGCTGATGCTCTTTATAGTCTTCCAGTTAAAGAAAAGAGTCTGATTCAGGACAGCATAGGAATAACTGCTAATGGCCAACTGAGGTGAATGAGAAGGAAAGCATGCATATGTGTCATCTTCTCAGTCCCACCAAGGGGTCACTTTAACTCTTTGGATTTAGCAAGTTGAATGCAGAAGTTTTTAAGTCTGTCTAAGGATATGCCCTAATAGGAAACTTTGGGCATTTAGATCTTGTGGTTTTCTTTCTTCCATATTTTTTTCAGACATAGCTTTTTGCATATTGCCAGATTTTGCAACACTTGCAATAATGGGAAATGTTTGGTCTTTCCATAGCACATGCATGAGAGTTAGTCAGAGTATTATACTATTTATCCTCAGACTATCCTTCCCAGAGAGACCTGTGTACTGCCTCTCAGAAAAAAAAAAAAAAAAAAAAGAAGAAATGAAAACCTACAGCAAACTGATTATCATGGGACAATGTTAATTGCTGACTGTGTAGGGGATGGAATTTGTTCTGTTTGTCTGGCTACTGGGGGTTGGCAGGGCGGAGGAGGGGGAGTTTATTTATTTTTCAATTTTGCTGTTTGCTTTTCTGTTAAAGGTAAGATGATCTGGGTTCAAGTGCCTGTGACTTGAACTGTTAAAACTGTCTTGCCAGAGCAGAATAATGTTTCAGACTTCAGCACAATCCTTGGACAATACCTCCAGGTTTTACAAATGGCACCTTTGCCCAAGTTTTGAGGTAACGTTATATACCTTGTAATGGTCCTCACCTCAGAACTGCATTTCACCAATATTGATTTATTTATTTTGTCACTGTCACTCAAGTATAACAGGAAGCTTTTAATAAACTGATTTAGTGATCTTTTTAACAAACCTTTAGAATAGAATAGAACAGAACAGAATAGAATAGAATCAAACAGACTATTTCAGTTGGAAGGTACCTGCAAGAATCATCTAGTCCAACCGCCTGACCACCTCAGGGCTGACCAAGTTAAAGCATGTTGTTAAAGGCATTGTCCAAAAGTCTTTTAAACACTGACCACCTCTCTAGGAAGCCTGTCCCAGTGTTTGACCACCCTCCCGGTAAGGAAATGCTTCCTGATGTCCAGTCTGAACCTCCCCTGGCGCAGCTTTGAACCACTCCCACGCGTCCTATCGCTGGGTACCAGGGAGAAGAGCCCAGCACCTCCCTCTCCCTTTCCCCTCCTCAGGAAGCTGCAGAGAGCAATGAGGTCGCCCCTCAACCTCCTTTTCTCCAAACTAGACAAACCCAGACCCCTTAGCTGCTCCCCACAGGACATGCCTTCCAGCCCTTTCACCAGCTTTGTTGCACTCCTCTGGACGCATTCGAGTACCTTCGCATCTTTCTTAAATTGTGGGGCCCAGAGCTGCAGACACTACTTAAGGTGAGGCCGCACCAACGCTGCATACAGCGGGATGATCCCCTCTTTTGCCTGGCTGGTGATGCTGTGTTTGATGCACCTCAGGGTGTGGTTTGCCCTCTCGGCTGCCAGGGCTCACTGCTGACTCCTGGTGAGCTGGTGTCGACAGCCACCCCCAGATCCCTTTCTGCAAGGCTGCTTTCCAGCTACTCCGCTCCCAGTTTATACTTGTGCCCAGTGTTACTCTGTCCTAGGTGCAGAATCCAGCATTTGAACTTGCTAAATGTCATCCCATTAATCATAGCCCAATGCTCCAGTCTGCCTAGATCCCTCTGCAAGGCCTCTTGACCCTCAAGATAGTCAACAGCATCTCCCAGTTTGATATCATCAGCAAACTTGCTAATGGTGCATTCAACTCCTGCATTCAGATTGTTGATAAATATATCTATCAGGACTGGCCCTAGGATTGAACTCTGAGGAACACCACTGGTAACCAGTCGCCACCCAGATGTAGATCCATTCACTACAATTCTTCGAGCTCTGCCCTTCAGCCAGTTCTTCACCCAGTGCACCGTGAGCCCACTCATTCCCCAGCTGGACAATTTGTCCAGTAGGATGCTGTGTGGGACAGTATCAAAAGACTTACCAAAATCCTGAAAAACTACATCCACCGCCTTCTCTTCACCGACTGGGCAGGTGACCTTATCATAGGAGGATAACAAATTAGTTGAACAGGACTTTCCCTTTGTGAACCCATGCTGACTGTGCCTGACGATTGCATTATTCTTTAAATGCCTTTCAATAGTGCTCAGTATAATTTTCCAGGAACTGAGGTCAGACTAACAGGAAAGATAGAGCATTTATATGACAGCAGGTCTTCTTAAGCTACTCTGCCATCCTTCTTCTCCACTTTCCATCTTTAAATTATGGCCACATGCCTTCCCCCCCCCCCCCCCATAAACAAAGGGAGGTGTGGGAAAGCTAGCAATTCAGAATTGAAAAGGGATTGTGACTTTGCTTGATTCACATCTTATTTGCAGGCCTTGTCAGTGTCTCAAAACCTTTTTAATTTGACTTGTTAAGACTCTGGTTAGAGGAAAAGTTAACCTCATGTCGTAGTTGTTAGTGTGCATAGCTCCATATCCTCAGCAGAAAGACAAATTCTGGCTATGAAAGGCAGGCCAGAGATTACTCAGTGGTGTCAGTGTCTTTCAGAGGGCATCTTGCTTCATACAGAGTGTGTGTGCATGTGTGTGTGTGTAAAACAGTCACAGAGGGACTACCAGGGCCTTCCAAGATTTATGTGTAAGTGTTATTTCTATTCAGAATGTATTCTATTCAGTAATTCAAGTACTAAGGCCTTAAATCTTCATCACTGGATGGATTTTTTTTTTTTTTTAAATGCACTGTCGACCTAAGAGGTAGCAGAAGTGGTAATGTATCCAGGGTCCCTTATTTCTCTGCTTTGTTTTTTATGGCACCTTGTGAAACAAAATACTTGAAGAAATTTCATACAGGCTAAAAACCTAAGGTTCTAAGGTCCTTGAAAGGTTGGCTGAAAAAAATCCTTTATGAGGTTTTATTTGAAGCATATGGATGTTGACAGCTGCATAGTAACAATAAGGAACTGTAGTGTGTATCAGCTGCGTCCCAGGAAGACCCCTAGCTGAAGCAGTGAATCAGAGACTTTCGATGAACTACTGGTATGATGGAAATGTGTGTCAAAGTGTAAGTCAGACATGAGAGCACTGAAGAACTGCACAGCTGAAAAGAAAATAATGTTTTCCCTAAATTCAAGTCACCATGTAGTTTTAACAATGGTTTGCAACTTGCTGGATAAATCTAGATGTGAAAACCTAGACTTGGAGGATCACTTTCAGCACCCAAACTGACACTTGGGTGTTCTAAGTTTGCCTGAATTCTGTTTGGCCCATGAACTGGCTTAAAATTTCCCCCCCTCCTACCATCATACATTGTATATTACTTGCTGGAAAAATAGCATTGGCTGACATTTTTGTATTTTAATACACAAATTGTACATGCAAATCTGTAAGAACTAAGGAGCAAGAACAATTCTAAATGCTAAAGAAAAGTTTGTTTTTCAAATGGTCTTTTTTACCTATGAAACAGCACATAAAGTCAAAAACTTGTTCACAGAAATGAGGTTTTTTACTGAAAAACTGCAGAATCTTTAAAACAAATGGCCTTTGATTACATGCTTATCTAACATGTGGGGGGTTTTAATATGAACTGACTTCAGTGATTCATACTTTGGCCTTGCCTATTGAAACAAAAATATACTACAGAAAAAACTAGA
>NW_009614813.1:16083-20044 GCF_000690535.1 Cariama cristata
AGGAATTAATGGATGCTTTTATTATTCCAAAGCAGTTTCAATCTCATTTTTGGTTGGGCAAGTACTTATATGGGACTGAAAGTGCTTTTACACAGAGAAATGCTACATAATTTTTTTCATATGCTCATTTGCAGTTCTAAGAGAAACTTTTAAGGACCTGAGCTGAGAAAGTCTTCCTAAGCAAATAAAACTATAATAGTGATCTAACATATGCCTTCAACCATCTGTGCTTTGCTGGTTTATAAAATTTCTATGAGAGTTTGTTTTGATGATGTAAGCAGCATTTTCTCCTGCTTTCTATGCATGAAAATACAGACAAATGCAGGGATATTACACTGCCATTCCATAAATTAAATATTGTCAGTAACCTGTTTTCTGTAGGAAACAATGCTATACTGGCACTCCATATCCTCTCCACTATTTATAAACCAATAGGTACAAGCCTTAAGGAAAAAAAAATAAAATAACCTTCACCTTATTCATATGGATTGCCTTTTTTCTCACCTTTCTTCTGTTAAAGCAAATACTATCAAAAAAACCATTTTGTAAGTAAGTCTGATGTTCATGTTTAACAACACCTAGAAAAAGCTTAGAAGGCTCACCTGGCATAGAGCAGGAACAAATTAATATTATGATTAATGTAAATTTCTAGAACAAAATCTTTCTTCTGAAAGGAGATAACATGTTTCTTCCACAGAAAGAAGAGTAAGAGGGCTCTAATATTAAATCTCTTTGACGCTTTAAACATGCTAAAATATTTAAAGCTATTTCCCTTAGTGTAAATATGAAGTGATGACATTTTGGTTTTATTAAACTAGGTAGTAAAACAACCAGAGCAGATTTCTCTGTTTCCATAAAGTTTCTAGTTCAGTCATTAAGATTGAGCTTAAAAGTGTCTGTGCTCTTGAGAACCTTTCTGCTAAATGTAAGCTCCCATTCTTCTGATTTAGAAATTCAGCTGAATACTTATAAACACAAAAGTAGCCCCTAGAGAGCTCTGTCTGAAGCGCTCTCTGGAACATTGCATTTTGCAAATGTGCATTAAACTTTTGAAGCTGGCATATCTTTGTAGGGCTGTTCAGTGTAAGCACTGGGTGTTCTAAGAGCTGGGAAATCTCACTTATTCATCTGCCTTTTACTCTTCTGGACTGTATTTCAATAACATGTTGAGAAATTTAAATTTACAGTGCTGTATTTTCTTTTATAAAATTAGAATGTTCGCTTACTAGATAATTCACCAAGCAAAGATGTGGAAATTATGAGATAATTGTCTATTGACTTTTTAATAGGTATGACAAAAATCAGACAATTTCTGCCTTCATCAAGTGTGCTGATGTTAGAGCTTTGGCTGAACCCCTTTTTTGCCTATTTTTAAGTCTCGTCTGTGGGTTTTGAAAAATAATCTCTCCTATTGTCGGTTTCCTACTTTTCAGAAGGAAGGCAAGAAAACCAGAGAAAAATACACAAACATAAGGGCTCATGAGAGGCAAAATTGTAGTGAAGTCCCTACAGCGTCTTAATTTACCCCAAAATGGATTTAGTTACGGTAATGTGGAAGAAACAGGGAGGGTGAGCGAGAGGAATAAAAACTGAGAACTGTTCTCATATATATATTTTATTTTTAAAGCCTGAAGTTAGATGTGCTATCCAGAGGTAGCTGAAAAATTGACCATGTCTCTTCCTGCTCATTATCAATTACTCTTTCTCTTTCTAGTTCTAGTAGTTTTATTTCATTCTGATTTTGTGGGGTGGGGGGGAAACAAAAAACTACTGTTAAAAGTTTTTAAAATACTCTGGAGCAGAAGGACATAAACTGATGAGATATTCCAAATATTGTAATGCCAGCAAATTTAAACAGAGAGTGATTTTTAACAGGGCATTGGAAGGGGATTGTTGAACTTGGAGCAGAATGGTGACTCATCACTGACTTATGTTGAATGCAGCCAGAACCGCACATTTGACTAGAGCCTTATACACAGCATTGCTGGTTCTTTTTTTTCTAGGAAAACTTTCAAAAATTCAATCATCTTTAAAAAGCAGAAAAGAGATTTGAGTGCTGGGGGAAAGAATATGAAGCCTTGCAGAGCTTTTGCAGTCTCATAGAAAAGATGAAAAAAGGGTCTACAAGAGAGATCTAAAGATGAAGGTGAGAATCAGCCAGGTTTTGCTAAAATAACTGGAGTAAACAAATCTACAGAAACATATACAGAAGCATTACGTATTTCAGCTGTAAACCACTTACCATGAACAATTCAGGTTCTTCTTGCTGATTGTTGTCTTCAAAAGCTTTCAGTGTCTTAGCAGTATTGGTTTTGGACTTTTTAGACCTTGTCTATATAGGAAGTTACTGCAAGGTAAACATAAAGATATGATATTGTAGTACAGTGGGCTTTTCTGCATTAATTTCCTTTATAGGTTATTTGTGGGCAAAAAGCACAAGGTAACTAATTCCACTTTCAGTACTAGCACAGGAGGAGTAGCTGTTGCATGTTGAATGCACATAACAGCCTTCTTCCATACCCTAATGCCCACATCTGTGTTACTTTGTGTAACTTAGACCAGCCTTGTGGCCCTAGCATTAATCTAGTTTTCTGTTGGTGCTGTGAAGCAGCAAATAGTGATGTGTTTCAGTAACTCAGCCCCCTCTACCAACACCACTACAACAGAAACCTTAATTTAGATTTCGGATTGCTTGATTCTTATTTTTTCCATGCTACATTATCCATTCTTTACATTTGTTCATCCTGTTCACTGTAGGGTAGTTAGAGCAGATTACATGATGTGTCATGCTTCCCAGAAGTACTCTTCACTAAAGAAAATTCTTCCCAAAATAACACTACAACATTAGGCAATGGGTACATTCTGAAATCACTCCCAGATATATGCCTTGTTGGAAACCTTCTTTGGATAGTGATTTTTCAAATATGCCAAAGCTTAAAGCTTTTAGTTCCTCAAGTATTTCAGAGTTCCATGTCACCTGAAGAGTATGCACATAAAGGAACACACACAAATACAAACACACCCCCATCCATTTTTGATCCAGTGTGTTGGGCCCTCCAGAGGATGAAAGACACTCAAAAGCAAAAACAATTTGACCCTTCTTCCGGTCTCACTCTACTCTGCTCTGTCTTTTCATTCAAGATCAAGTGTCTTCTGCCATCTCTCAAAACAAACACAAAAATAAAACCTGTGCTTCTTGCCTCTGCGGCAGCACTGTTACTCTTTAATAGCAAATAAAAATGGTAACAAAAAAGTTTGTTGCTGTGGTAAGGCTTCTTTAACCTTAAAACATTGTGAAGGACTGACTTGGATTACATTTAAGATATAGGATAAAGAAATAAAAGCTAGAAATCTTTGTGCTTAGAGGCATAAATCAACTACTATTTTACTTAACTAAGCAGTTCCTCACATCTAAAGAAGTTATCCTGTGATTTTCCTTTACATCCTTTGTTTGCACTTTCTATAGAAGCTGGTCACTTTCAAACACAGCATATTGGACAAGATATGTGCTGCTTCTGCCCTGGCACAGCAGATCCAGTGCTCAAATTCAAGGCAACTTACAGCACAGCTGTTGTCCTTCAGTCCTATTGCCTCTGTCATCCTCTGGTAAAGTATGGCGGAGTGACAAGTCACCTAGATGTACTTAATGTGAAATGAAATATGTTGCTTTTTGTTGCTTCTGTTTATTAATTTTTTATTTTAATGGCATGTCATCTTAAAATATATACTTGAAAATACTTTCGAACTAGGCAGCATATTAGTCTACAGGTCACTTATTTATTTATTTATACTTTCTTCCCACACTGTCATGCTGCCAAAACTGCAGCAAAGAGATTCTGATTTTTAGCAGAGCTAGGTAATGTCGCAGTGGGAGGTGAATAAAATAATCGATAATATCAGATACTATTATCTTTTTTGGTGTGTTTCCTACTGTTTTTTGGAGACATATATATATATATAT
>NW_009614814.1:0-14859 GCF_000690535.1 Cariama cristata
GTCCGGCCTCTTCACGCAGTACAACATCCAGAAGAAGGCCATGACGGTCCGCGAGTTCAGAAGAATCGCCAACAGCGACAAGTACGTCCGCGTCTCTCCGCAAATAGTTACTGCGGGAGTTGCCGTTGCCCGAACTCCCCAGGGCCGGGTCCTTGCTGCGGGCTGGTGCTGGTCAGAGGCGTGAACGTAACGCCCTGGGCGGGTGAGATGTGCTTGTGAAACTGGCTGTGCAGATGGGGGCCTTGGTCACTTGTGTCACCTGCTGAGAGGGGATGTAATGCCGGCAGAGCTTTCTGTTTCTGCTGTGGACTCCTGTCTGTTTGTCCCCCGTACCCAGACCATTGAGAGATTTACTGAGTAGAGTGGTAGAGAAAGGAATGTTCTTGACGTGAAGAAGGAGACGGAGAAAAGATCTCTTTAAAAGGAGTTTAAGCAAAACAGCCTTTGAAATAACCGTTTAGAAATAGCAATGGAATTGCCAGCTGCAGTCGGTCCACTGAAGCAGTACACATCAGATATCTTAGGATTGTGTTTCTCTAATAGAATAATTTAATTAAAATTAGTCTTTTATACTATGTTTGTAATTGTCTGGAATATATATATATGCACACAGGCACCTATTAAATAGGTGTTAGAGTGTAAATTTGATCCCCCAGTGCTGCAGAGGCCAGTGTATAGTTAGCGGGGAGTGGACATCAAAATTAAGTGTTTTGTTGGTAAACTGAGCATTCTTGACCGGTGTACTAGTAGGTGAGTCTGGAAATACTTGTTACTTTTACAGTGGCAGAAAACTTTGGTTTTGTTTGGGTTTTTTCCCAAGTTGTTCTTTGTATCATTTCTTCTTTTGACTACATCCTTCCTTGCTAAGTGGCAACAACTAGAAAGTGAAATTGTTGTGACCTGAGAGAAGTGCACAAAGCAAAAATGAAAGTAAACCGAGAAATGGGAAAATAATTTTCTTCCTGATACTTTGTTGCCAAGTCTCACAGGAACAGAGCTGTGGCTGCTCTCATTGCTGTTGTGGGAATTAGGGATCTGACTAATAACATGCATTAACTGTTTTTGTTGTAACTTTCGATTCTTTCAGTGGTGGAAAACATTGGTTTAGACTCGTCAGATGTCAAACTGCAACGTCTTTACTATGTTTGCTGTTTTTTCAGGTACTGCACACCCCGCTACACAGACTTTGAAGACCTTGAACGCAAATACTGGAAGAACCTTACGTTCAATGCCCCTATTTATGGTGCTGATGTTAATGGCACACTCTATGACAAGGTAAGAAAACTGTTTTGGTTTTCAAGCAATGGTTATCCCTGTATATTGCATTTCATAAATACTAATGTAGCATTTGACTCTTAACTTTCAGAAAGAGTTAATGATAGTCATAGCAGAGCTCCAACTTCTGGAGTAGACACGAATACAATAAACCATATGTCTCTCATATACTCTCCATTTAACCTGGATAGTTAAAGAAGTCTAATAGAGGTAATGTTCTAAGGGACCTTTGTTAGCGCTTCAGTGTAATACACTTTAGTTCAAGAAAGCAAAAACCACTGTTGTGTAAGTGTTGCTTTTACACTGCTTTGTCCTGAAGAGTGTATGAGAGTTGGAAGTGTTGGATCAGCGGACATGCACTGCTTTGGTATCCGCTAGTGCATGTATTCTTGTGGGACAGCTCTGTAGTCATTTTGTGTTAGGATGATAAACATTAGAAAAGGGTATACATTCTGCTTGCTAGTCTCCTACATTATGATGATTTACTCTTTTTAAAAAAGATGTTTGGAATGAAAAGTGTTTCTGTTCAAGAGGGTTGAGACATCAGCTCAAGCTCACACTATTGTTCTCAGCTCTGTGAAGTCTGTTGCTTCGTGATTATTTCTCCTTCCTGATCACTATGTTGGCCTGTAACTCTTTTTTTTTTTCTCCACAAAGGTGGCTAAAACAATCAGTATGTAAGCTAATGCCGTGCAAAACTTTTGGTTTAGGTGAACTAGCTTATGGTTTGAGCTGTGCCAGCAGATAATTTGTCTTGATGTGCTGTTTCACAAGTGTCTGATAGCTTTTGCAACTGTCACCTTAGTTATGTGGTTCTGTTCTTCATAATGGTTGTTTAACAGGAAGCTTGTGTTTCACAGCATGTAGATGCGTGGAATATTGGCAGATTAAACACGATCCTGGATATTGTGGAGAATGAAAGCGGCATAACCATTGAAGGAGTAAATACTCCTTACCTGTATTTTGGCATGTGGAAAACTTCCTTTGCTTGGCATACCGAGGACATGGATCTCTACAGTATTAATTACTTGCATTTTGGGGAACCCAAGTCATGGTAAGATTTTTCTGGGGAAGCTTCTAGATGTAGAAAAACAATACCGTAAAATATTGGAGTCAAAGTCACAGTTAGAGTTGACTAAAGGAATTGCCATCCTTCCAGTCTTGCACTGCAGTTGTATCTGATGACAAGAACACTAGAAACCTGTAAGGAACTGCAGAGCAGCACATGTCATCAGTAGAAGTTGTTTGGTTACATTCTAGAAAGTCTATGTGCTATCCTGACATAAAGAGTTCTTCAGAATTATAATACAGGGTAGACACTCTCTGCTGCAGTAGGGCCAGAACTTGGAAAACTTGCTTATGGTTTCCTGAGGCTCTGAAATGACCATGCAGAGGTAATAATGCCTGTTAACACACAGGCACTAGGGGAACAGGCAATTTTTAACAGACTTTGAAATGTAGCTATTGATCATAGATCTAAAAGCAGGCTAGTGGATCTTGCTGAGTGGTTCATCCAGTGTCTGAGCTTTCATGATTGTTTTTGGAGGAGGCTCCCGAATTTTTCTGTAGCATTTTAAGAGTGAATCATTCCCTTCTGTTCACAAATAAATTTCTCAAGCAACTTCAACAATTGTTTCCATGGCACTTTTGTTGGAAGCTAGTATTTTTGGCTGCCTTTTAATACAACTTTGAAGTCAAAAATAATAGCCGGCACCATGTGAACAACCCCATGTAGTGGCAATAGCATGGGAACATGGAACAGAACAGTTCAGTCAGATAAACTTTTTGGCCATTGCTTCTTTTACAGTAGTACATGAAAGAAGTTAACTTTCCTGATACCTTAGTCTGATTTATTTAATAAGGGACTCCATCAAGCATATAGCACTCTATTCCAGAGCAAAAGCAGGCTAAGTAAGTGGTTTTATTCACTCTAGTCAAACCAGCTAGGAGTTTTGTGGCACCCAAAAAAAGGTGTGTACAGAGAGAGACATAGCCCTAAAGAGGATGCTGCAAGCTGTGCACATGTTAAGGATGTGGCATTGCATCTGACTTAGTCCCTGAGCAGCTGAAAGAGATTATTCTGTTTTCTCTCTTGCTCTGTGTTCCTCCTTGCTCTGAGTATACTAGCGATTGCATGGCTGTGAACTGAGACGGGTTGGGAAAGTGCTCTTCCCTTTTTTTTTTCTCATAATTGATGTTTTGCTATGCAGATCTGCTAATTAAATACATCAGACTTTTTAATTCCTTGACTGTTTAAGTAAAAGTCAGTGGAGGAGATGGTCAGCTTTTGGCACTTTATTTTTCTTGGGATAGAGAGGTAAAAGTCCTTGTTAAAGATTTTTAGCTTTATGTCATTGAACTTTGAAAGAGACAGTGTAGAGACAGAGGATTTTTTTTTAAGTAATTCATACATTGCTGCCCGTTTATGATTTCCAGTCAAACTTTGAGATTTTGTCATGTCACTTGAACTTAACAGACTTGTTCTTATGACTGCAGGTACTCTATCCCTCCAGAGCATGGGAAGCGACTGGAGAGACTTGCAAAAGGTAATCAGGCAATTCATGTCCTGCCCTTTGCAGAAGGCAGGATGAACAGCCGCAATGAGTTTCAGCTCTTTTAGAGTACGACATGACTGTAACGTTCATAAGAGCGCAGGCTGGCACGACTGAACTGATAATTTGCTTTTTAGAATATAGATTTTTTTTTTTTACTTCTGAGTGTTTGTTTGTAGTATATCCACAAGAGAAATGTCACATGCCAGATATAGTTGTGTTCTGTCTAACTTTTAATGAGAAAATCTGTAACTGCTGATTATTAGAACTGGAAGGTTATAGCCAAGGGAAGATCCTTCTATATGCTGTCTTTCTTACGCTCTTTCAAACTGGCATCTGTTAAATGTCCAGGAGTTGTTTCTTTAGAATGTAAGCTAGCACACTTCAAATAACGTGGTCCATACTTGTAGGCCTAGGGAAAAATACTGTTTAGACAGTAACTTTTCCTGAAAATTACTGAAAATTAGTTTAGTTCACAGCAGAACAGTAACACCTCTCCTTGCCTTTATTTTTAACAGGTTTCTTTCCAGGAAGTGCCCAAAGCTGTGAAGCATTTCTTCGTCACAAGATGACCCTCATCTCTCCATCAATTCTGAAGAAATATGGCATCCCATTTGATAAGGTGTAGAAAAGTAATCACGGTTATACCAGCTCAGTCAGGAGGTTTATGCAGCCCCATCTCATCTCTAACAGCAGGCAACAGCGGATGGTTAGAGAGGAAAATAGGAACAGGGAGGGTGTAAGGCAATCCTTTCCCACTGTACCTCCATTTATCTGGCAGTTGAGGTCTCAGAGTTTGAGACAGAAAAACCTATCAAGGACTATTAAAAACAAAAGCTCTGTCTTTTGTGATTATTTTTTTTTTTTAAACTTTAAAACTATACACAACAGCCTGCGTTACATTAACTTCACTGCTAGCTGTGTGTTCAGTGAAGAGAGATCATTCTCTTTTTGTTTGACTTGTGCCCTGCTAATTTCATTTGTTGTGATCTGCTTCCTCAGTAGAAAATGCAGCTTATTTCCAATTAATTTTTTTTCATTACATTATTAACTTTATAGACTTCCTTACTTTCTCAGGTGGTAATCTGCCACACCCCCCCTCCCCACACACACACACATTGAAGATTTAGTCTTTGAGTCCTTATTCAGAAGTACTGTTACATCTGCATGGGCAGCCGAAGGGCTTTGTTGTCATGAAACTTTGTAAGACAGTGGGGAAATGCTGAACAGCAGTAGTGGAAGGCTGACAGAGAGTGGTACTTGAATACTTACAGCAAAAGAAAACAGTAGTAAATTTCCAAGTTGTGTGTGGATAGAAATTTTACTTGGCCTTGAATACTGTTGGGCCAAACCTGTAGCTGATACAGATAAGTACCTTTGACCTTCAGATAGTTTATCACAGATTATTTCATATTCTGCACTATTTTGACCAGTTTGTGTTTTAGTAAAAAACTGAGTATTGCTTTTCAGTAAACAGATACTTAATGTAAGTAGGAGAGTAGTGAAGGTAAGTATCAAGTCCATCCATTGCAGCAAGTAACTCCAGCTACCATCTGTGGGTGGGGGTTTCAGATACACTGCATGAGGGATACGGGAGCTCCTTTTATTCAGATCTGCCAAGTAGACTCTCAAGTTATGAATAACAGTGCGGTGTCTCAATTATCTTCTAGGTGACACAGGAGGCTGGAGAGTTCATGATAACCTTTCCTTATAGCTATCATGCTGGCTTTAATCATGGCTTTAACTGTGCTGAATCTACCAACTTTGCTACTCTTCGGTGGATTGAGTATGGGAAGCAGTCTGTACTGGTAAGTGATCTGTTGCCATCCTGTTGCATACAAATAACCTAATGCTTTGCTGCTCATTAAGCCCCCAGTGTTTGTTCTAAGGGAGTGAAGTCAGTGCTTTGTCCATTTAAGATGTGATCTTTGCTTTCTGATATGGTAGCAAGGTCCAGTCAGCCTCCTGTTTCACATCCTTGTTTAGACTATGGATAGCATATAACGTGTTCATTAGCTTTGTGTAGATCAAGTGAGGCTTCAAAGAAAAGCAGGGAACTGTTTTTTTTTCCAAAGATGAAAGGGTGTGCTTGGAGGTCAGGACTTGTCAGTATTTTTTTCTGGTATTTTAACCATTATTTATTGACTGTTTAGCCTGAAAGTATGACTTCGGTAACTTAAGTCACTTATCAAAGTAAGTATCTTGGCTGAACCTTTAGATTGGATAGTGTTATATCCCTATAGAGGTGCCTTACAAACATGGGTTATGTTTTCGGAAGTTACATTGAAGTGAATGCTTTAAAGCACTAGTTGTAACCATGCCTGGGTGAGGGGAACCTCTCTTGTTCAGGGTAGGCCCAGAGTTTGTATGGTTCTGACTTCCTTGTTATAGTCTCTGGTTTTGCTGACTGTTCTTGTATAAGCACAATTTGAAGCAGTCAGCTTCTACCAGCAGCTCTGTAAATAGGTTGGTGAGCTTTCTTTCTTAGTTATTGTGATAACATCTGGTTTTCTGTTTTGTCATTTTTTGCTGGTTTTTCTGCCCAGTTTTTAGTAACTTAGTATATGCCCTTTTGATTTCCTGTGAAAGAGTTTTTAGTTCTGAGGGTCAACACTGGGATTTTTTTCTTCAGTTAAGATCCTGAAAGAAAAGTCATACAGGAATGCAGAGTAGAATTGTTGAGTATGTGGCCTTACTTGAATATTTTCTGTGACTTCAGTGCTCGTGTCGGAAGGACATGGTGAAGATTTCCATGGATGTGTTTGTGAGGAAGTACCAGCCAGATCGTTACAAGCTTTGGAAAGCTGGGAAGGATGTGACTGTCATTGACCATGCTCTCCCAACCCCAGAGGCGGCAGAGTTCCTTAAAGGGGATCTTATGCAAAAAGTCAAGAATGGGAAACAGTGTGCTGAGGAAATGGAGACAGGGGAGATGTGTAAAGAAGAGGTGGACGGGGATGAGATGAAAAGGTAATGCTTTATATAGTCCTTTGCTTTTCTGTTGGATTATTAGAAATTGGACCCAGCTGCAACTGAACATTTACCAATAGAAGTCAGAGTTAGCACTAATCTGTTTTCTTGGGAATAGGGTTTACTCTCTTTCTTTTTTTTTTTTCTTACTGTTTGAGTCCACATTGATGATAGTCTGTGATAGACAGGAAGTACAGCAGCTTGGAATGTAGTTCTTCATCTTTGGATAGTCATCCAAAGCTTGGATTGGAAGTGTCCAGCGTACACTGGGAGGCCAGAAATAAAACGGGGTTTATTGGGCTCATGGGACAATACTTGCTGGCAAATTCTGGTCCTATCAGTGTTGCAAGCTGCGACATCAGTGTGCAGTTCCTGGTTGCTGAAGGTGACAGGCTAATCATCTTACATGTTGCAGTTAAATCTTTTCAGCCATTGTCAGCTACTATTCCTAAAGCTGTCTTTGGTGGTGGTTTTGTTGTTGGTTTAGTTTGGTTTGGGTTTTTTTTGTTTAAGGTAAAGAATGCCTGGCTAGAACATACCTGCCTAATACATGATTAACAGATGCTGAGGAGTCATCCCTAAGGATTTCTGACTCTGCTTCTGTAAAGGCAAAGAAAACACTTCAGAATAATTGGGAAACTATTTGGCGTGCCAGATGCTGTCTCATAAAACACTGATCCAAACCAGGCTGTGTTTTGTGCATCCAGACAGAAATTCAACACTCGTACGTGTTTGGTAACCTGACATACAGATTTGTCTTCTGCAGCGTCCCCAAGCATCGCATAGGAACAAAACGACACAGGGTCTGTCTGGAAGTGCCTCAGGAGGTCAGTGAGAGCGAGGCCTTCCCCAAGGAGGAGCTGAGCTCTGCGCAGTATGAAGCGGACATGGCAGCGTCTCGTGAGAGACCTACGAGTGAACTTGTGCAGCAAGGTGAACAAAGGCTCAAGCTTCCAGGTAATAACTGTGTGTCGAGCTTTATTCTAGTACAAGGGGCAGAGTACTATTCTTCAGGGAGAGAAGCTGGGAGAGCTTAATCTGGGGTACTCTTTCATATGATGCTAGTTGGTAAGATGTTACCATGTCCAAAAAAGCAGACACTATTTTGTCGGAGCCGTGGCAAGCACTTCAGAAACTTACTGTCATCAGACTTGAGATACTGCCATGTGATTTTTCAAGACCAAAGAGTGCATCTAGAACAATTTCTGGTTGTGCCCTTTAGTTAAATTTTTCTAATACTTCTAGCACTGGTTTGAGTAAATGAAATAACCACAGCTTGAATTTTTAGGATTTGTGGCCTATCTCTGGATAACTCCCCAGTGAGAATTATATAAAAAAAATGTTGGGGGAGAACAAAGGTGTAGGCAGCCACACTGTAGCTGCTTCAATGACTGACTGACCAGGTAGGTCACAGGGATGTTGCCTTTCAGCTGAATTAAAGGGAACAGGAAGTATTGCGTGAGACTTGCTTAAGAAATTGGTGTTTATATCTTTTGATTTTTACTCTTTTTATTTTGCCTGTCTGCCTACAGAAATGTATAGGATGCCTCAGTAGTCTAAGGTCTTGTGTATCCCTTTTGTATAATGTGACCTTCTTGTAGAAATTGCTTGGTAAAACATATGCACACTTCCTGGTAGTGTGGGTCGGGTGTGCTGTATAGATGTTTTATTTGTAGTTTTGTAATAAGTAGGCTGGAGGAAAATTAATGTGGCTTGTAATGAGTCAGTTATCGTTGCTTTTAAGGGAGGAGCAAGGGGCCTATGGAATAATATAAGAACACAGCAAACATATGTGATGCCTCCCTCTAGTATTCTGTTTTCCAGCCCTTTGCAGCTTGTATTTAATAATCTTCTATTGGTTTGTGGGGTTTTATTTTTCTTCTATTAAATCTCTTGTGAACCCCTGTAACCTCTTATACACGGTATCATGTGGCCAGGAGTTGGGCTGTTTAGCTACAGTATATAAAGGGTCATCTCTGTTTATTTTGAACTCACTGTCTGCTGGTTTTGTTTGATGTACCCTAGTTCTTGTACTGGAAGAGGCAATGAGCAAATGCTTTTATTTTCTCCCTAGCTGAGCCATTCATGATTTTATAGGTGTTTGAATTAATGATCTACTCTTTATATGACAGAATGTCACTTTTTTGTGTGTAGAAGCTTGCTTTCCTGTTTGGCTTTGTGCAAATGGTTGCAAAAATGTTCTTTCTGCTGCCCAGACTGTAGAAAAAGTCAGTATGTCCTTTCTTCTAGATCGTATGGACTCAGCCAAACTTGAAGAACTGAAAACAGTGAAGCTTGAAGAGGAAGAACAAGAAGCAGCTGCATTGGATCTCTCCATTTCACATGCTTCAAACTCCGCTTCAGTGTTGCCAGCTTCAAAGCAGAGTGCAACATCCAGTGTTCAGTCCAGCTCGCCTGCGTATTCTGGTTCTTCAGACTCTGAATCAACTGATCTGTTGGCAAAACGAACTCTTCCTGGGCCGGCTGGGGTGCTTACAGTCCATAGCTATGCTAAAGGGGATGCTAGCGGATCTGACAATGAACAGACTTCAGGAAAGAAAGCCAGTGCCACGTCCAGTGTGAATGAGCAAGAACTGGCAGAGGTATGAATGGCAAGAGTGCTGAAAGCTTAAGGGCTGTGTTACGTGGTCATGGACTTGCTGTGAAAAAACTTCCTATCTGTGCAGATTACATTTTTATTCCATTGGTGTTTGCATAGCAGGTTGCTTAGTTGTTAGTGTGGTTTTTAATACCTATGGGTTTTGCTAAACAAATTAAGATGAGAGAAGAATTAAGATGAAAGTCATACTCTTACCTCTTCTACAAAACAGGGAGATCCCTTGTTTTGAGAACTTCTCCAAATTATTTAAGCTCTTTAAGGGAAAGGGTAGCTTGGTGGTTTTGACATGATAGTGTTACAGGCTGATTCAGGTTCTTTTATAGTAATAAACACCTATTTGTACCTGAAATGAATCTAGTTCAATCCAGCCTTTATTACGAGCACATTATTAAGTTTGAGAGGTTTTTTGTTACTTTGATATAGAACCATGTGCATGTGTACATCTCTGTGTCCCTTTTAAAAAAGAAATGATGGAACAAAAATTAGTGGTTGGGAGAATGTAAATCTGAGCGTTCAAGACCTGCCAGTGAATGTTTTATTAGACAACCCAAGAGAAGGCCGTTAAAGTTAAAATCTTACCTGGTGGTGTCTTTTCAAATTACTTGGTTTCCCTCTTTAAATCTGTGTTTAGAGAGTGTGAGGCTGATAATGATTGTCTTCGAAATTCCTGAATTACAGAAATGGAATAGCAAATGGGCAAATCTGTTGATAATTAAGGTGAAACTGAGAAGGAGTTCTCATGGATATTTAAACCAAAGAAATTCTGTTGCTGATACTGATGTCGCCATTGCATACTCCATTCAGGGAAGAGGCAAGATTTTGAATGGGTGTAGATTGTTTTCCCCAGTATGGTGTATTTCAAAACAAATTTTCCATCAGATGGTAACTGGGAATGCTAATTTCCATTTGAATAAAAGCATTTCTGTTTCTTGGAAGTCTTGTATCCAGCTCTTTGTAGGAGATCAGAGATAATGATTGTTATGCGCTCTCTGGCTTCTTTTATGAAAAGAAGATTTAAAAATATGCATTTAATCTAAGATCTGTTTCTGCTCTTAAAAGAATACAGATTAAAAAAAAAAAGGGCAGGGTTCTTATCTACTGAGAGACTTCCTGGGTGGTTAAAATCATTGCCTTTATTGCCTTGTTTGTCAGGTTAGTGGTAATTTTGTCAGTGTGTCACTTGTTTTTGTATAAGGCTAAGGGAAGAGGAAATAACTGTTGTAGTCTCCTTCTTCCAGTCTGTCTGGAAAGACATCAGTGCAAGTAATAAGCAGAGAGAGTGAAAGTTTCCTTCATTTAAATAAGCTTGTTAGTTCAAGATGCCAATAAAATCTGTAAATTTTTTTTTTTTAATTTTTTATTTTAAATTTGGAATTTGACACACAAACTGGGGATTTCTTCAGAACGCGTGAGACTTATTATCATGACTCTTCTAAGTTGAACCATTCAACTTGTCTGTCTTTGTTTCTGTCTTTTACAGAATTCTTACATAAACAGACTTGCATGAAAAGTTACACTGGGAACTGTGAAAAGTCTCTATTCTAATGGCTCAACAGAGCAAGGACAGCTCTCTGTTTTTCCCTAGCAAAAGTGGTGCAAGCAATTCTTTCAAAAACTTAGCTAGTTCAGAGCCAATGTTAGTTTGTTAGAAATAAAATCATGGAAGCATGTGTGCATTTTGTGGAGGCTTCTTTTAGTTCAAAATAAATTCTTTTTAAAATAGTGTCAAAAGGACACGTGCTAATTGACTGCTGAATTGTTTCTCCTTGTCCAGGTAGCAAAGGAGTACATAAGATCGATGAAGGAGAGTAAGAAGTCCAAGGGTCGTCGCCAGCCGTTGAGCAAGCTCCCACGCCATCACCCGCTGTTGGTTAAAGACTGCATTAGTGATGATGGTAAGTAAGCCTTGTGCTCTTTAGGAAACTGTAGTGACGGTCTTGGCTTCTGTGGACAGTGTGGAGTATTCCATTAAGTAACTGGTCATAAACAGGAGTCAGCAAGTGACATCTCTGCATCCTACACAAGGTGCTTTATTTCTTTTTTTTTTTTTTCTTTTTTTGTGCTTGCCTCATTCAACTTTTCTCTCAAATGGTATCTTCTTTCCTTCCCATTCCATTATTTGAAAAGTCACAACTCTGAAAGGAAAATTAAACCAGTACCAGAGACTATTGCATAATTGGGTCTACCTTAGAGCATTCCAGTAACTGATTTAAAAAAAAAAACAACACCCTCCCAAAAGAAAAAACACAAACCCACCACCCCAAAACCCAAACGAACACCAGATTCTTTGGCTGACAGCCTTAGTCTTGACATAATTTGGAGCTGGTGGTGTTCTCGCCCGGTAAGCCTATCTTGTGTCTGCACAGTTGCCTGATTAACACTGCCTCTTAAAAAGGAGACTGGATTACTGACTCCCCTCACCCTTCTGTCAGCTTGATTTCTGGCAGTCTTTCTCTCATCTCCATTCATAACTTCTTGCCTTATTTAGTTTCGTTTGCAAGAAGGATATCTATAAAAGGACACATAATCAGTGAGTTAATGATCTCTTACTGCAGAGGCATCAGAGCAACTAACTCCTGAAGAAGAGGCTGAGGAGACAGAAGCATGGGCCAAGCCACTTAGCCAGCTGTGGCAGAATCGGCCACCGAATTTTGAGGCTGAAAAAGAATACAATCGGACTATGGCTCAGCAGTCTCCTTACTGTGCTGTTTGTATGCTATTCCAGACATATCAGGTATGTAGACTGAGTCTGTTAATGTTATCGTAGAGATAACTGAATAGGTTGCTGCTGTGATGCATAGTTTTTAAAATGTCATTTTGCATATTGCCAGTTAACAAAAGCTGTATCAGTGTTGCAGACTTCCCAAGCCATTGTTCCAGGAGAGCACAGTTGGGTGAATCTGACCACACCTGTGATGGACTGCCTGTGGGTTCCCAGGGGCTCGCTCAGCTGTTCAGCTGAAGCGTTTGTGTTCTGTGGCTTTTGCTCGAACCACAGAATGGAGCTTGAATGTTGCTGGAGCTGACTATAAAATCCCATTTCTGTTTTCCAGACTGACACTTTCACTTCTACACTTTTTAAAAAACACTTTAAGTCCACTCAGAGCTCATGGACTTTGCAGAATGGGCAAGGAGGAAAACCTTTTACTTAAAAGGCTTTAGGGTTGTGCTTGTGGATGACATAGATAGAAAGCTGACTTGTCTTGGAATATACCCATATTAACAGTAGCTATGGCACATGAAAACGGACTTTAACAAAGTGCGGCTGTACCAATGCGTAGCTTGGAACGGGTTGCAGAGCCCCTTTGTCATGTTGACTAAATGCTTAAGCAGGACTCCCACACTGAATTTTTTGCTGTGCCTAAGCTACGTAATTTTAAGGTAGTTTGAATAGTTGTCTGATTGCACGTTCAACCTGCAATTTAGAGATCAATTGTCCCTTCCCATATGCTAAGCGTATTTGATTCATTTGAGATCACTGTATGATTATGATGGCACTAGAAACATGTTCACCACAGTTTTGGAAATAAAGACCACAAATTTTTGTTGGGGGTTTGTATTGCATATAGTTCCTAATTTCAATGAAAACCATAGACTATAGTTTCTGTTCAATCTTGCTGTTTCTGTCTGAGAGTGGTTCTTGTTAGGACTGGAAATTCTGCATAGAAGCCCCATAGTGCATGGGGATTTCACTAGTGCTGACAATGTATAAAGTTAACAATTTGAGGACAGTTTAAGTTCTGTGAGCTGCTTTGAGTTCTAAATGCTATTAAGCAGAAAACTCTAGCTGCAGGTTTTCAAATGACTGTCTACACCAGGCGGTGAAGCAGAAACTCTTCCAAGATTTGAGCTGTGGTTAGGGTCTTTGTTCCAACTTCAGAAAGTCTATAGCAAGACTGGGAACTCACTTCAGCTACCCATTCAAATAAAAAATTGGCACAAAAAGCCAGACAAATATTCACTTTTCCTTTGTGAAGAGGAAAAGTATCTAGCTGCTTGGAAGACAAAGTCGCATATTCTTCAACTTTGTTACAGATTTCCTTCAGTCATTTAGTCTTTTGCTTGGCATGCAATGTTCAGTGTAAATCAGTAAGTTTTACAGAACCTGAATAAACAAGACTTGTTGAAAACGTGTCAGTTTCCTTCCAACTGTAATCCTTACCTGCACTTTTTTCCCTACCTTTTGATGCACTGTGGGAGGGACAGCGCAGCTTCATTCTGGTACTGCAGTTTCTGCTAATAATGATTTTAGAAGATTAGGCAAGCTACTTTTGTGGTGGCTATGAAGTACAAAAGATGGTTTGAAACATTTCTTCAAAGTGAAAAATTCGTTTCTATTTAGCTGTTAAGAAGGGTAGCTTGAATGGAAGCATATCTGTGTAAACTTTACATGTAATTTCTGTTCGGTTTGACATTGGTTTATATTAATAAATTACTGAAGACTAGCCTGAAAGTCTCCTGAGCTTTAACTGGGGAAACTGTATTTTTAGTGTGCTTATTTCCCAGGAACAAATTAGTTTCAAAGCCCATTAGACTTACTCAGAATTACACTAGGAAAAAATAATGAGGATTGCAATAGGTATCTATTTGTGTGATCATAATCCTCCCATATTGAGGTAAGATAAATGTACAATGTTGGATGGCAGTGTTGTGATCTTCTGTATTAGGGGATGGGAGGAATGCACCAGAAATGTTACCCATAGAACATGAGGTGAACTTGGTGATTTCCATCTTTTCTGTCAGAAGAGACACAGTTTGATGTGTATCTTGTTGCTTATTAGAGGAATGCAGTTGAGACCCTACATTTAGCCATTTCAGTAGAAAATAATTTCATTCTGAAGTTGCGATAGCTGAGAATTTTATAAACTAACTGTATTTTTGCCTAACCTACTAACTCTTTAATCTTTCAGCACCTTCATTGTTTCCTTAAACTGGAGTTATATATGGAATAATGGGTGAGTAAAGATCATGTGACACAGTTTTACTTGTAAAACTTAAATTCCCTGTCCATCCCTTATAGGCAGAGTGTGGAGGCAACAGTCAAAACTCTGGAGTAAATCCAGCTGCTGTGGATGGGAAGATACGAACCAAACCCCTGATTCCTGAAATGTGCTTTACTACAACTGGCTGCAGCACTGACCTCAATCTTTCAACTCCCTACTTAGAGGAAGACGGAACCAGCGTACTCATCACCTGCAAGAACTGCAGTGTCTGTGTTCATGCAAGTGAGTGCATCTGGATTTTAGTGTTCTCTGTAGTAAGTCTGTACATCATAGCAAGCCTCTGCCAGTCTGTTTAATGTACAAATAGACAAAGTTCAGCCCTTCTCTGAATGGTATATACTTGAGTGCTGGTCATTGAAATACAGAGTTGGCTGCATAACTTGAACTATACAGCGTCATCCTGAGGCTCATTGATTTTATATTTCTGCCACCCTCCCGA
>NW_009614815.1:0-12979 GCF_000690535.1 Cariama cristata
GAAAAGAAAAAAGAAAAGAAAAAAAAAGATGTTTTTAACTGATCCCAAGGTAGTCTGGGGTGGCACAGCCATTTAATTAAATTCGGAGACAGAGACTGGCTAAAGTTTTGAAAGTTGGAACAGACTGAAAGAAGTGAAATGAAAAATAAGTTGTGTAATTCTTGCTTAACCTTTCTGCATAAAGGAAATATTCTTCCATGTTCAAGATGGCCTAGTGTTATGAACACTGAGTGCACAAAGCAGTCACAGGAGTAAGAGCCAAGTTACAGCTCAGAGCAGTAAACAAATGAATGACTGAAAGATGAGAAATGCTCAGGCTCTGAGAAAGCTTTGCTAGCTGCTGTGTGGGATTAGAGAATTTTGATTACATCTATATTGGACAATGCTCTTGAGACTAATTGTATTCAACAGTGTCAGCAAAGTCCAAAGAGATTTGGAAAGGGTAAAATTTCAACATGAAAATTCTTGCTTGTGTGTTAAATTTGGAGGCCAGTGATGTGAACAATATGGTGTGTGCCAAATGAGGATTGACAGAAATGCGTCAGCATCAGGAAACGTATAATCTTGAAAGAGACAGTGGTAGAAGGAACGAAGAGTTCATTTTTTCAGGGAAATGCTGTTCTCACTGTCCTATTCTGTGCACATCTGTAAGATTCTGCCTACAATATTTTGTCTATTATTTGGGTCGATAACTTTTTTTCAGGAAGGCATATGATGTAAAGTTACCTGTGTACTTGAAGAGGTGGAGGGAGGAAAAGATGTGTCTCCTGACAGAAATATCAACTGGCTGATGTTAGAAACCAACATGCAGAAATAACAGGTGTTAAACACAGACCTATTATTAACTTAACATTTCATAATGATTTGTCATTCATTTTGGTCACTAAAACTGTGGACTATATTCATACACCAAGTGAAACAGTTTAAAAAGTATCACCTGTGTTGTTAAATCAAATCACTACTTAGGAAACCATGGCAGGTATGTGTTAAATGCTGGGAATAATAGCTAAATACCAAAGTAAAATGCATATTGAATATTATTGGTGCTCATTTGGATAAAAAAAAATGGAAATAGCTGAAAACTAAGCTGAGAAAGTCTGCATGAATGTCAGAGATGAAAGATTTCATTTTGACCATTCGGTCTATGTCAGATGGACCTACTGAGTTCATTACAAGATAAAGAATGAGATCCTTTTATCACATACTGAAATTCTGACCTTAAAGTGACCTTTGAAAGCAGTATTATCCTTTGCATATAGGGAAAAAAAAAACTGAAAGGATATGCTATGCTTAGGATGGCCAGACATCTTTACCACCACATGATAAATTTTTAAGATCTGAGAACCATATATTTTTGAATTTTAATTTAGATTGATGTAGGAGTACATCAGTGCTTGATAACATAAATGTTTCAGAGTTTGTAAAAGAGTTATTCTTTTGAAAGGTCTGAGAACCATCTACAGTTGACATGATGACATAAGGAAATATATGGACAAGATAGAGCCATAAAATCCTAGAGATACTGCAGGGGATTAGTCATTAACATGTATTATAAAGGCATTTTCATTGAAAAACTGAAATAGACTCATGGTCTGGATACAGAAGGGCCAGTTAACTGTTTTCGCTCTTTGTTTTACTTTAGATTTTTCCTTTGCTTTCATATAGACCCTATATCTCCTGCCTGACACACAAGATCTTTAAAGTGAAGTATTTTTCAGTTTTTTATTCAGAATATTCTCTTTTCTATAAATTGGAACCAGATCTGTTACATGACTACTATTAGCTCTATTCAGATTTAACAAATATTCCAAATAGCATGACTAAAGTTTACCCAGTCAACAGTTATTTCTCTGTGAATCTGTTTGCTGCTGCATAACTATTTTACCACTAAAGATCATCATAGGAATGAATTATTTTAATATGTGTGGAACTGTCACAATAGTGACATTAGGATAATCTTTACAAGTGATTTCTACTTCTTTAAGTGCCTGCCAGTTGCCATTCTACTAATTGCTGACCATTCTGTGATGGGAATTTACAAATTATGCAGTGCCCTCTTTCCTCTGCCTGTCATAATTCTGATCTTATCACCATAATGAACATTTTAGCTTTTTAAACTACGAAATACAAATACCTAGAAAAAACATGGACTAACTACTATCTTATAACAACAAATATGTGCATCTCCATTTGATCTTGTATTAGAATCATGTCACTAAGATTGCACACATGCCTAGAATTCAATGTGTACGAAAGTGTTTGTTGTTCTGACATCTAAAGTAGGAAAATTTCAGAGAGTAAAATTAACCACCTGCTAATGAATTCATATAATGAAAACTCCTGTACATGAAGATCATTTATTCCTGTAGTAAAAGAGTTATGCTGTTCCTAAAACTATACTGAATACAGTTAAATAATTTGAATGGTAGCTGCTAAGTAATTTAGAATTTGATCCATAATGTTATACAGTTTTTGAAGTTACTTTTAGTGAAACATCAGGTGCAATTAAAAGTCAAGGCATGTCCATCTTCCCTGACTGATGAAAGCTATCTGGATGGAACAAAGACCTTAGTGCAGTGTGGTGGGTTGACCCTGACTGAACACCAGGTGCCCACCAAAGCCTCTTTATCATTCTCCTCCTCAACAGGACAGGAGAGAGAAAATATAATGAAAGACTTGTGGGTCAGGATAAGAACAGAGAGAGATCATTCACTAATTACTGTCATGGGCAAAACAGACTTGACTCAAGGAAATTAGTTTAATTTATTGCCAATCAAATCAGGGTAGGAGAATGAGAAATAAAACCAAATCATAAAAACCCCTTTCACTCATCCACCCCTTCTTCCCGGGCTCAACTTCACTCCTGATTTCTCTGCGTCCTCCCCTCCAGCAGCCCAGGGGGACGGAGAATGGGGGTTGTGGTCAGTTCATCACCCGCTGTCTCTGTTGTTCCTTCCTCCTCAGGGGGAGGACTCCTCACCCTCTGCCCCTGCTCCAGCCTGGGCTCCTCTCTCCACAGGGCCACAGGTCCTGTCAGGAACCTGTGTCAGCGTGAGCTTCCCACGGGGTCCCAGCCTCCTTCAGGCATCCCCCTGCTCAGGCGTGGGGTCCTCCTCGGGCTGCAGGTGGGGATCAGCTCCAGCGTGGGCCTCCGTGGGCTGCCGGGGCCCGTCCTCACCTTGGGCTGCACCAGGGGCTGGGGGGAATCTCTGCTCCGGGCCTGCAGCACCTCCTCCTCCTGCTGCACTCACCGGGGGGCTGCAGGGCTGGTGCTATCACATATTCTTACTCATCTCTCCGCTGATGTTATTCCTCTGCAGTTTTTTTACACTTCTTAAATACGTTGTCCCAGAGGCACTACCACCGTCGCTGATGGGCTTGGCCTTGGCCAGTGGTGGGTCCATCTTGGAGCAGGCTCGATTGGTTTCATCGGACTTAGGGGAAGCTTCCAGCAGCTTCTCTCAGAAGCCACCCCTGTAGCCGCCTTGCTACCAAAATCTTGCCACGCAAACCTAATACAGTGCAGCTGTTGCAGAAGGTACTGTTGTATATAGAATTATTTTGAGATAAACTAGCAAAAGAGTGATGGTGTCAGAATTTTTAATCTAAAAAATACTAATATTGTTCTAACTGGAAAACATCTAATCATTCAAAACTTCTTCAGTTTGCAGTGAAGCTTCTAAGTTTTCCTTGTGAAAGGTAAGAGAAATGTAGAGGAAGCACCCAACGTGGAAAATAATTTTGGCTGCAGCAGCCAGAGGTATTTCTGCATCTAGTGAAGAATACAGGCATCCTGTAAGACTTTATAGACAAGGTCACAGCATACAGGCCTTTAAAAATATCACATGATACCTATCCTCATACCAAGGCCACTAAACATCTTTTTAAATCTAGACTTATTTCTTTATCTCGAGATAAAGATTGAGTAGTATTAAATCTAAAGCCTCCTTATTAAAAAGAAAATGTGGAAACTCAGTGGTGCTTCTTCTAAATATTTTAACTCCAGATGGATAAGTACATTTTTTTAAATTTACTTCTTAATCTGTGCATTAATTTTAATCTCCAAAAGTAATTTACAAACTTTACTTTTCAGTAAAATATGATCACTTTTTTCAGCCTGTCTCCTTAGACTGTATGACCTCATCTAAACCAGAGATGTGCATAGCAACAGACTAGGGGCAGGTGGCAAAAGGCTATTCTCTCCATACAAGATATCCTGTTTCAATCACAAAAGCATTAACTGCACAGAGCACCATGCCCATACAACATGTGGCCTATGTGGTGTTAACTTATCCTTTCATGCTTGACAGAGTTTTTTAGTGTAGATGCATAATGGCTGTGGTTTGTAGCATCTGTTTTCTCCCATTCTTGATTTTAGTTATGCATCTGAGGCAGAGGGGGTACAAGGTTTTCGAAAGCTGTAATCTTCCACTGGATACTGCCACTGAGAGTGCTATGACTATGACAACCCTCCAATACAAGATTTAGCTATGTTTTCATGTTCTTAAATTGCTACTTCTTTTTGACAGTAAAGTTTTAAATCAGTGTGTTTCTTGTAGTGATACACTGTGCTGCAAGCATACAAAATAAGAGCCTCACCTTATGAGGTGCAGTTTCTTTTGCCAGGTGACAGACATCTTCAGCTTACATTTTAAATAGTTTTCTCTGTATCTGTCAGGCCAAAGAAATACAATAGGCGGGTTTTTTTGTTTGTGGGGGTTTTTTTGCTCGAGATGCTGAGCACATGCATCTTCCCTTTTCAGTTTCATTCAAATTCTGCATGTCTTTCACCTCTTAAAACATTCAAATGGATTTGAATGTCTGTGGCCATCAGAAGTAACAGCACAAAGAAGGAGAGTAAGTGCAAATCCCAATGATTTTCCCTGTTTTCTTGACATGAATGGTGGATGATGTGAAACCCAGAAGGAATGGAGCAGCAATAACAGGAGGGGCTTCAAAATGTCCAAATGGCCCACTGGAATATCCTCCCACAGTGCCCCTCAGCAGTCAGACAAATCTAATATTGCAAAATATTACTCTGGGTATAATAATATACAGACATGTCCACATTAATACATTAAAAACTTTAATACTTTAGTTACATTTTAAAGCAAAAAAAATCTATCCCTGTTTCTTTGGTGTTTAACTCACCTTTCCAAAGTTCCTCTGGGTCCTAAGAGTGAGTATTTTTTTATAACCCAAGCAGAGTTTCAGGAACTTAGGCCAGCATTCCAAGGTCTCTGCTGGGATGAAAGTGGCATTAGCGTTGGGGTTTCTTTCTCCTCTTTGCCAAGAGTCACATGATGTTGATGTTTATGTAGATGGCATCTTCCTTCTCAGCCTTGGATCTACTGTGGTTGATTTTTATACATTCTATTAACTTGATCTGCCTCCATGCTCTTTCTCTTCACTGGTTTCCAATTATTGAATTTATTTATTCTCTTATCTCTAAAAACATGTTTTTACCTGAACAATTCCAAGTTGTACTCCTGTAGTGACCTTTAATCATTGTGATTTGTGTTTCCAGTGCAGGACCTTTAGTATCACTGTGTCTGTACTCTTCCACACCACATTTTATTCTAGAGTCATTCAATGTACAGAGTAAACACTTGTTATTACCATAAATTAAAGCTAAACTAAAAGAAATTTGGACAATAGTTATCTGATTGCTAGATTAATTGGTATCACTGCTGAACAAGAGAAGCCTAGACAAGTCCAAAGACCTTGCATTTGCCAGACCAACAAAAAACCTGTGATCTTTAAGAAATAATAGCAAAATTATATTTTACTGGGCTACAGTTTGCCCACTTCAGCAGTTTCTGGACCTTGTCATATTCTCTAAGGCTTTATACCAGAGTTTCAACCTTTGTTTTTATGTTGGGAACCGATCATACTGTGAAATGAAGCAGCTTTAGCAAAAGATCTGGGTGGTACCACATACTGTATTTTTAGGACACTTGTTTATTCAGAAAACCAGGAATCAAAGGTAGACAAACCATCTTCTGTATTAATTGCATTTGAAAAAAATGGGAGAATTCCAGCATAGCATTGTCACCTTCTATAGCCCAAAACCATAGTCCATACCCACACAGACTAATGTGCACATGTGTGATTGTGTTGATGTGTCTAGAACTTGTCGGTGCAGTCACAACTGTCATGGTTAGAAGCTGTCCTGATGGCAATTACATGGTAACGAAAAGTGCATGTTATCCTCGGGTGTGTGGTGGGGTACAGTGACTTTTTGCTTGGATTGAACCATGATTGATGGGTGGAGTATAAGCATGTCCTCAGCATTCTCCAGTCACTCACTTGGAATCTCCCTTTTCAGCAGTGTAGCCCTAATGAGTCATATAGTCAAAACATCTAAAGATCACTGGGCATTTTACACAGAACATAGATGCTGCACCTGAGGTCATGAATCCCAGAAAGAAGCAAGGCATTGTGAAGCTGAGCCTAAGTTTCCTATAGGAATCTAGCTCCATAGAAAGAATTTTCCAGAAAAGACCTGCACCATGTAACAAAGATTAAATAAATCTTATTAGCAAGATAAAGCTAGAAGGTAGAGGTAGCATCTTTTATTAGACCATCCAATAAAACATGGAAAAGTACACAAACTTTCAGATCTTCTGAAGGTGTAATTTTATAGTGCTTATTCTAGAAACCCACAGGAGGTCACCTAAGAGCATCCTATCTAAAAAGTACTATTGGCTGGCTTAAAAATTATCTATATAGAAGTTATCACTCACAGATAAAATCTACAGGATTTACTCCACACTATGACAGCATAAGCAATAATTAATAATTCTGGATCTGAAAGAACTGAGCATCACCAGTAATGTTTTAACTTAATCTGATTTAATCACACTGTAAAGGAAATATAACTATAAGCATTTTGAAAAAAGGGAAACATTTAGTGAACAGCAAAGAGCTCTTCAGTTATTAAGCTTCCTTTCACACTCTCTGTCCATATGAAGTAAGGTAATGACTAATAAAAGTTACTAGCATTAAAATACTACAGTGGAAAAGACAGTGCCATTAATAGTTTTATTAATCCATTTCTGTGTCTCTTTAAGTATAATGGACCCATTAATGCTGAAATTTAATAACAGTTATGACAGTGCAATCGCAAAAATAATTTTCTGTGATACTTCTATTTGTAAATACAGGAAGTCTGAGAACAAAGTTTCCATTCCTTGCCATTTCTTCATCATATATGTTGGGTGAGATTATGTTTTCAATGCTGAGCTGCAGCAAGTTGAACAGAGCAGTCTTAAGTAGAACACCCCCCAGCCCGTAACCCATGCCCCAGGGGCAGCAGTGGGTCTGCACTGCTCTTTGCACACCTGCATGGAATAATCAAACCCCATAGGTTTATGAGGAAGAAGCAAAGATCACAGCCAGAAAATAACTGGAGAAGTCTGGAAAAAAGAAGGGAGCATGTTGTAAAGAAGAGTGGGAAATCATGTACAAATGAAGAAGAGTAAGTAGAGATTAAAAAGTAACAGGAAGAGGGAATTAGAGGAGATAAATGGGAAGAGTATGAGAGGAGTAGCATAGTACTAAGATATCAGGCTACATGAGCGGTAAATCCACTGACATTTTGAATTAAGACCAATTCAGATATTCTATATTTTTAAAATGCCAAGGTGCACTGTACTTGATAAAGTCAAGTTGCAAAAATAATTAATGATTACAAGTACTACTGTCTTTATTATGGACATATCTGCTGTGCTACTTCTTTTTCTCATTTCAAAGAAGAGACTGCTTAGCTCCTTACTTAAGTTTGGGGGTAAGATTTAACCCCAGGAAAAAAAAAGTGTATGTTGTGGAAATTCTGCCTGTGCTAAGGGAGAGCTTTGCCCTACACTTTTTTTCTGAAAGCTTTCCTTAATTTATCTCTGCTTTTTCTGTTATACAAATAGAGTTTGAGCCTCTCTTGCTCCTGAATTTAGTATTCTGCATCCTGGCCTTTTCGAACGGACACACCTTCTGAATCAATGGATTGTGTAGTGCTCACCTGTGATCTCTATTGCCAATCTTGCCACATACTTTGAAATCAAGGGCCACTACCTCTTGCTGTACTGCAGTTTCAAATAAGTTTTCATTCTGGAAAAAACCTACAGTATTCATTAGTGACTATATCAGTATATATCAGTTCATATAATGACAGTACTATTGACAGAAAAACCAAAACCAAATTCTGTGTATGGCTTTTACAAAATAGATTAACTGTATAGGACAGCGTAAGACAGGCAAATAGATTGCACCGTTCTCAGAATAACTGCCTTCTGGTCAATGGAGTAAGACCAAGTTTACATTTGTCCTATTAGATTAAAAAAATAAATTGTGGAAATAATTCCCTTTACTTCAAAACTAGAGATTTTTTGTTATTACTTTTGCAGTAATAAACAGGAGACTGATCTGTGCAGTACAATCTCTGAGGTTCTGATTTCAGAACTTTTAAAAGTCTGATATTGGCTCTAGATAAAATATATAGAACTAAATGGACCATGCATGGCATTTGTAAAATAACTTCTGTGCTTTAGAATTTAATATATATTTCTATCCTGTGCAATACATAAACAAATAAATACTTAGTGGCTTATGTATGCTCAGCCACTTGTGCCTGTAAAATGTTCTGGCATGAATCTGCTGTATCTTCACTGATATCCAGGTGGTGTCATTGCCATTTCCATTTAGGTTGGAGACACCTCATGCCAATTACTTTCAAATTATAAAAATTAGTTTTTTAACTCCGAATGCTGCATGAGGTTTTGCATATTGCAACAAGTGTAACTGAGACAGGTCAGTACAACTCAACTGTATTTGTATTCATTATCTGTGTAGGCCTGGAAACTAATAAAAAATCAGTGAGGGAACCTTCGAATTTAAAAAGAGTTTCTTTGCCTGAGCGTGCTTGAGTGATGCTTGTTGTAAGACTGAGATTGGTTGAATTATGTTCATTTTACTGTAGCTCTAGTTCCACTGGAATAATGGTGGAACAGGAATTTTAAAGACAAAAAGAGAGAAGTTAGCATCTGAGCTATGCAAGAAAAGACATCTCATGTTAAATAAATAAAATATATCTCATGGGGCTGTTGATCATACTGGTCTGATTAAATAAACATGGCACTTCATTCTGCCTTGTGAAATTCTCCTGTTCTTCTCATGAAAGAGCGCTGTCTCCCTAATGTACTGCTGAGGAATGCAAGGCAGATATCATCAGGAGGGATCAATGAAGGAAAGAATATTCAAATAGTGAAATATCTACCTTGGATTATATCCTAATTGGATATTACATTAGTCTAAATTTATTTCACTCTGATATTACCTTATTTGAGTCATTAGAGACTAATGAAAGCTAATGTCAATTAGTTAAATCCTTGTTATGTTCTATCCAACAGTCATCTGTGAACTGCACTGTATAAGAAATAGGCACTGATGCATTTCCTAATTAATAAAATAACACTTTGGGAGGAGGGAAGGGAACATGCCTTTTCAGATTTCCTGTAATTCTTCATAATTCAAAAAGCTTGGTTGTTTTCTTTTGAATTTGTAATTGAGAAACCATTATCTCATGTGAAAGTATATTCCGTATAGTGCATTCAAGTTTCCCTTTTTTAAAAAAATAAATAAGGCTTTATTCATAGAGGTAAACAGTGGCAAAGAGCTATTGCAAGATATCCTCTTGTGAACTGTCAAAAGAGATCCCCTCTGTCAATCTGACTCACAACAGCCTCCTGCTCTTTTTGAATTTAGAATTCAGGTCCTACACCTCCCCTTTCCAGACCATTTCTAAGTTTGTCCTTTCTAAGTTTGTCCTCTCTAAGTTTGAACTTGAGTGAACTACATTTGACCTGCATACCTGGATTTCCTGCCTATGAAATCTCATAAGTAACAATACCTATCTGAAAAGGGGGCCTTTAAAGAGATACAAGAGATGATAAAAAATATAACACTTAAAATATTTAATATTACAAAAAGCACCCTCATTCCAAGATGCTCTGACGTTCAGTCAGTATATGCTGGAAATCCAGTTCCCTCTTTAAGGCAAGTATTACCCCCAGACGCTTCTGGCTGACCTTCCTGTCCTCTGCAGAGATGTATGTTACAATGAACGCATATTGGGTTTTCCCTCTTCAACAACAAAAGATTAGGTATAAGCCCAGCCCTTTATATGATGAGAGGAAAGGATTGCTGGCTTTATATTCTTCTGTCCTTAACACTGTAAGATAGCTAACTACACTTGACTAAGCCATAATTTAAATGCCTTTCAAGGATGCAACTGGAGTCTGAACATGGCTCAGACTCTGAGGATGGCTGCCTGGCATCTGTGGGGCAGGAGAAAGGCAAACTGTAAACAACAAAGGCTTGTAGCAGGGCGCCTGCCTCAGCTACCTGCTGAGAAATGTTTGAAGGTATTATGCTGCTGCTGAAATACTTTTAATGGTGGGTATTTTTAACTTTAGTTGTTGAGAACTCATCTGTCCCACTGAGTTTCATTTCTTTGGTGACATTGAGCCTCTTTAAAACTGTAAATAATGAAAGCACAATTTTCTTTGTGCTCTCAAAGTTCTCCTCTCCACAAAATATTAGAATAGAGGTTCAAGAGTATAAATAATCTTTTCCATAAAATCTAAGCAGAAATATCTTGTATTGAGTATTTTGTTTACATTTTTGACAACAGGGAGTAAATTTTCAGTGCACAGCTTGAGATTTTACAAAAGTTTCAACATCTATTAACTTTAAAAGGAGTTTTATAACTTGTCATTTATGTACCATATGAAAGCTAACTCTTAGGTGTGACCCCTGAATATCTACTCTTTCATAACTTTAACGAAGTATCCAGTATCTGTGCCATTATCAGCAATACAATAACATTTATAAAAAAGAATTTATCACCAGCATTGAAGAGTACAGCTGTGGATAAGAGAGTGAGTGAGTGCAAGCTTTGTTGAACACTGCCAGGACACTGCTAATAGATCTGCAGCACTACATAGTTATTAGCATTTCTAAATGGAAAAGTATTTTTGCTTTAATATAACAAAATGAAAAACAGTTTTTGTTCATCATCCCTTAAAGTTCTTTTTCTCCTTGTTGTATATAGATTTGGTAATGCCAGCATATGGCAATATTACTTGCTAAGAAACAGAGATCATTTAAAATTTACAGGCAAGAAGTTTTGTGGTGTGAGCACTGCTCTCAGACACCAGAAATGTGGATTCTGTCCCCTTTTCTCCTGATGTCCTGCAATGTAATATTGGGAAGGTCACCCCCATCTACATTTGGAAGGATTTTGGTGGGAATTATGTGCTTCACTACATTTGGAAAGATTTTGGTGGGAATTATGTGCTTCACTATCCTTCCTCCCTATTCTCACTCCTCTACCTTTCCCATGTCCCCTTTTGTAAACTGTGGCACTGACCTCCCTGTAAGGAATTTTAAGATCAATTGGTAAGAAGCTATGTATAAGAACTAGCATCATTAATAAGATTAACAGTATGATTGCATTAAACAAGAAATAAGTTAAAACAAAGTAGCATTAATACAAGAAGGTAGCGGTTTGTTTGTGCCCATTCAGTAATACCACTGGCAACACTGAGATGTATCGTTACACAAAGCAGAGGGCATGCTTACTCCAGGCTTTTTCAATGTCCACCTCCTATGACTGAATTTATTCATATCAATGGAGTTACACTGATAGTAAACAGAAATTTATTCAGTGGTGGTGACTCAAGCTTAAGATTTAGAAAATTGTCGTTCAGTTACTGTACAGGGTACACGCTTTTGGTTCTGATAGTGGGGCTGATTCTGCTTCCACTGAAAGTGAAAGCGAAATTCAGTGTTTAAGGATTGAACTGCAGGCTCTGCTAAAATATTCTGGGTGTCATGGGAGGGGCTGGAAGGTATCTGAAAGATAAATACGCTGTAGCATTTCCATATGTTGCGTCCAGCTGCATACTGGGAAATGGTTTTATCTGCATAAACAAATTTCCAAAGGGGCTCCATGCTACATTTTAAGGGATTTACTAAACCCAGAGAGAAAAATGCTTCTCCAAAAAACTTTGCATTCTTATAGATTCAAGAGCTATAAAGAAGATTTGGCATCAGAAAATGATATTGAAAATTCAGTTTTAGTTATTTTCATCCGCAGTTTAGAAGAGATGCAATACTGCCAAACAAACAGAGCTCAGTAGGATAGTTGAATGATCAAGGAAACTGCAAGAAGCTGAGCCTGCTTAAATTATGCCATGGTTTGTACAGTCTCATTAGTTTGCTTACACAGACTATAGACCTATTTCAGGAGGTTTTACTAGGCATAAGGAAGGATATTCCTAGGAATAGTGGAATATTTCTTTAATTAGGTTTGAAAAGTTTGATTATATAATGGAATATACATCACAGTAAACTAAACTAAATGTTGGGAATACTGATTTAATGTCTGTGTATACATACAAAGAGGGCATCACAATAATTGGAGATTGTTCTTTTTTCATTTCTTCTCCCACCTGGCTGTGTTTAAATGAGGAGGTTATCACTGCAATAATCTCAGTATCAACAATCAATCTCAATATTTACATTTTTATAGATTTAAATATAAGTCAAGGCAAGCAAATTACAGCATTAAAGTATGACTGAAAAGTCAAGATGCCATGGTGCAGTATCAGATATTGCACTGAAACAGCCTGCCTTTTATTCCCTTGTTAAAGAAAGAAAGAAAAAAACCCCACAGGTTAGAATGGTTTGTAGACCATTAACTCTTCATAAAGAAGTACAGTCAAGCCAAAACTCTGACAAGAAAATTTCTAAAACAGGCTGCCTTTGATTGTCATAGTACAGTATAACTACTAGGGACTATTTTAGTAGGGAAAAAATATAAAGAAACCAAAACATCTTCACACAACATTTTTTTAATGCAATAGCAGCCTGTGAGAGTCAGTCCGAAGTTCGCCCGAAAGAACGGTAATGTCTCAACATC
>NW_009614816.1:0-34294 GCF_000690535.1 Cariama cristata
CAACCATAATGATTCTATGATTTATGATTTAACAGGCAAGAAGTCTTGGTTAAAACCTGTGTCCCTGGTTTTTCCACATTTATCCATGATGATTAACAAGTTTAACTGTGGCTCATATGGAAATCAGGTTGTGTCCCTGAGGTTATTTTAATGCACCTTGAGACTGACTATGATACTGCTAGTGAATAACCAACCAAAGAGAGTTTATGTTATACTCTGTACACAAACACGCTCTTTGTCTCTCTGCTTCATGCTTTACGTATCAGTGCAGAAGAGGTGACTAACGGCACACATTCTCACCATGGTCTGCATAGCAGTGACAGGGGCCAGCGGGAGCTGCACCAGCACTGGAGGTGTCTGTCTGTACAGCCCCACGGTGGCTTTGGGAGAGTGCACTGCTCCTCCCTGCTGCCTGCCACAGCACACAACCCACTCCCTGCCCTGCGCTCCGCCACGCACCTCGGGGATGTGCCCATGAGCACCTCCCACGCTCCACATCTGCAGAAGCCACAGGTCCCTTGGATCCAGTAGTTGCTGCCTCTCCATGTCCTGCCTAAGCATGTCAGGACAACACAGAATAGGATTCCTGCTCTTAAAACACAGCATAATTATACTAATGCTGTCACCTCACACGTACCAACGGGGACTCCCCTTTCCTGTGCTGACTCAGCAGTTACTGAAAAGGAGAGCTAACATTACCACATGATTACCAACCACAGCAGCTCTTTTGGTGCCAGTTTATTTTAATCTCTTGATCTGTAAACTACAGCATTTCCGAAGCGGACATAAACTCTTTTGGTCATCTCCACACAACAGATGGTACACACAACTTGGAAGGAGCCTCCTCATTCAATTCTCCATCGTAAGACGTACAAGGCAACACCCTGACTCTCTCCTGCAAGTCTCAGCCCTTCACAATTATATCTTACACAGTCTAGTCAAAATGCTAAACAAGTATTAAATATGCCAGGGTACCATACTCTTACAGAATATTGTATTAATCTATATATAACCTTTCGTAACGATAACCTTGCAGATATGTTTGAGGAATAGGTAATGAGAATGCCGAAGTATTTTGGTTTTTTCCAAGTATTTCTTGAATGTTTTTCCTCTGAATTATCAAATGCAATTAAACAAAAAATACAAGTTACTCAATTGTGAAATCATACCTAAATCAAAGACTTTATCTGGCTATTAGAAACACCTCAGCCCAAGCTGCACTGCAGAGCAGTTCCCTAACCTGTGTAATTTAGGGCTGACCTTAATTCAGCTCAAGCTTCTGTGCTAGAACTGCTCTTAAGTCTGCACCAGCTCTGCTATGGCTCTGAGAGCGTGGCCACAACGACTGCAATGGAAGCACAGAGGATTGCATTAGCCAGGACGAGCAGCTAATGAGGTGTGCTAATTCGTTTCTAGGTCTATCTAGTTTGAGCATCCACGATGAGTGGGCTTCAATCCTCGACTTTGAGAATTTTCAGCATCATTTCACTCATACTAGAGATTTTGTATACAGAGAAAATATAGATTATGGATGACTTCTATGTAAGTAGGAAAGAAAATCCTTTACAGTCAAGATTATTTATTTTACTGAAGATTTAACAACAAAAATTTAAAAATCCTTCCAAACTCAGAACTGTAAATTAAGTTTAAACTTGGTAGACCTGATTGTTGCTAAGTACATAAATAAATGAAGTGGGAGTGGGTAGCATAGTTTAAGTGTAGTTATAGTCAGAAACTAACAGCTTCTCCTAAGTGTTCTTATCATGGCTATCAGAAATAAAAAGACCACATTTCATGTGTTCAATCTACTCCTCTCTCCAATGTTTCTTTCAGTTAACAGCTCTTACTTTGTCTTATTTGATGGGAAAAGCCTGAAAGAGAAACCTTAGAATGATAAATTGCCATTAGATAAAGGAGAAATTCCAGCATATTAAGAAAACTGACAGACTGGCTGAGGTTGGAAAGCACCTCTGAAGGGGATGTAAGTCCAACCTCCTACTTCGAAAAGGGTCACCTGGAGCAGATTGCTCAGGACAGTGTCCAGATGGGTTTTGAGTATCTGCATGGATGGAAACTTCACTCCAGTGGGTGCTCCAGTGTTCAACCATCCTTGCAGTTTAAAAAACAAAACAAAACAAGAAAAAACAAACAAACAAACAAAGCCTCAATTAAGGAGAACAGCCTACCTGCCAAGAAAAAAGTGCATACAATACAGTGGTATTTCCCAGCTCTCCTTGGGAAAACATTCCTTGCCCAAGAGCTGATTACTCAGTCAAACTAAAAATCAGTATTGAAAGCAGGCAAAACTTCCACCTGAAAAAACCTTCAATATTTTAAATAAGGAAGAACTATGTTTATGTAGAAAAAAAAAGTGTATTGGCTTTGCTAACCAGCACTAGCAGAACAATGACAGTATGCAGAGTATCCTACCAGATCTCAGACATGCTAAAAGCATTAATTCGGTTCTCAACATCTGTCTCTGCACTAACCCAAGAAAATTCAAATTTTGTGAAGAACATGTGGGAAAGAATATCATATTTGTAACTGAACTATCACTATGGTCACTGTCTTCATCTCTGTCACCAGCTCTGACACCTTTATAATGACATGAGCACGCAATTCTAGAACCTGTGCTTCATATTTTCAAAGTTAGCCTTTGAAGTTAATTGTTTCTCTGCTTAGAATAATTAAAAAAACCCCCACAATTATAACATTGCATGTATTTGATATCAATGGCTATCCAACGGAGCATGTCCCAGCAGGCATTTTATTCCCGAGAAATCCATCAAAGCCCCAGAAGGGAGTCACTCAAGTATATCGATATTGTAAACAAATGTTTTGGGTGACAGCAAAAAATCAAAACCACTCAGCCCTTATTAATAACGAATGAGTTAAAATAATGTCATATATTTCTTATTTCAAGTATCAGTATTTACATGATAAAATAGGTCATTTAATTTCATACACTTAAGTTACATTATAATTACCGTGTACTAATTTATCCTTATCTTTACTATGACATCCCTAAATCAGTGACGGTAGAAAAGTACCAAGAACACATCATGCAAGTTGACCAGAGAGTCCACCTGATATTCAGAAACCAAACTAAAAAAACTGGTAATACTTAAATAAAGTTCGAGTTCTCTAGTGATAGACTGTCATGATTGCCCAAAAGCAAATCAAATTCATTACCAGAAAATATTATCCTGGGAAAATTTATAGTAAACCTTATTTCTCAGAGACGAATGTTTGTGTATTGGGTGTGTGTATGCATATATATATATATGAATGTATAAAATCTGATCCTTGGTTTTGACCCCATGAAAAGACAAAAGGAAGGAAAATAGACTTCAATATAGCTGAGTTCAAAAGAGTCACACTGAACATATGAACCCAGTATGATATTTCAGGTACAGAACTCCAAACCTTTTATTTCATTTGTGTAACAGAGAAAATAATAAAAATGCATCCACGCTGGCTCACTCAGAAGTTGAAACAACGAGCAGACTTGTTTGCAACCTGTATCCTATAGTCTCCCCACTGCATCTTAGACAGAACTTACTGCAGCAGAATGACTTTGGCTTATGAAAGGCACACCTGGTCATCAGAACTAGGGACAGCAATTAGACATGCTTCTTGCTGTTGAAATTGTACCTCCAGTCTGTTTAGCAACATATGATTGCTGCAGTTTCAAGATTTCATGTTACATCTTTAATTGTGGGCATTTAGCAGACTGCCTCTTAGTATTAAGATACTGCTGACTTTTATTGTCAATGTGGCCACAGGACAAGGCTAATAATTACTAGCACCAGAAGCAGCTTGTGGTTTTATATTACATTGAGGTAAATTACACTGGAATTAGAGTGGATTACTTTTATCAAATGGGGAATAAGCTGTTAATTAACTCCCCGCTGTAGCAATCTTTTTCTGAGCTTGCAACTGTTATTAGCTCTAGATTAAACTGTTGAATTAATTTCCCACTTACTTACTATTTCAAGAGTTTTTAATTTACCTGGCAGCAGTTTTAATGGGAAATTGTATTAGTGAGCATAAATTGTTTTTGGGAAGGGTAAACAGTTTGTGATAATGTTTATTAAGTCGTTTTGTTTGAGCAAAAATATAATTGCAGTTTTAATTAGTGCATGGTTGTTGGAGTATTAGGTTTGAGATTACATTATGGCATTCTGAGAAAACAATTGCTCAGGTAATCCCAGCATTTATAACTGATAGCAAACAGAAAATCTATGTCAACACTGCTCCAACTCGTGTGTGTATACACCTGCGCACAGGCACACACGTGCATGCTCATATGCCCACACACACAAGCACAAGCATGTTTAGTAAAGTAATGGGGTAGAGCGCATCCAAAAGCAAACACGTCATTTCCCTTTGCAGTTAGGCAAAGGTATATGAAGCACTGCACTCTGTGTGTGTGGGCACGTGTGTATAAACATGAGAAAAAGATGGCAAAGTGGCAGAATTTTGTGCATGCTAAGTGGGCACATCTCTGACTTTTCATATTAAAATGTCAAAAGTTCAGATCTTTTAACAGGGCAAAACTTGCTTGAAATGCGCTGTATTTTCTAGCCCTGCTACCATTGTGTCAACGGCAAGCCTAAGACACAGCACTAAATCAGTAGAAGAAAATTTTTAAAAGGTAACAAGAAGGCAAAACAATCCACTGCAATAAATTGCTACAGATCATTTACTTTGTTCCTTATTGGTTGAATATATAGCAGCTCACTGTAGTTCACTGTTTTCAGATGTTTGTAAAACCCTGGATGAGCTGCTTTAAAGATATTTGTAATATACTTTTGGGTAGCAATATATACAAACTACTTTCATTCTATAGTCTATTTATTGACTAAGATGAAGAAAATTCCAGTAGTTTGGTATGTCCTAATACATCCTACTCAGCAACAGCTGCTACTCCAGAAGACATGGTCTTGCACCTTATCTACTTGTAATGTCCCGGATAGCAAAGGGCATCACAAGCAGGACTTGGGTACCCATCCCTCAGGAAACATCCAACCTCACAAATCCCTACAAGTGAAACAAGGACAACAGGACTGCATTCACACACCCAAACTGGAGAGTAGGAGACTGATTTTAAAAGAGCTTAACTCTACACTTTCCAGCTGCCCAGTTACTCACTGTGGAAGCTACCACCTAGATGCCATCAGGCACACATTATCAACTTCTGTACGACATTGCTGTCAGATGTGTCCGCTGTGCTACTCCTGCAGTAGCTCTGTAACTCCTTTCAAAAACATGTAAAATTGTTAAACTGACTGAAAAGGGTTAAGAAAGTCCCGAGTAGTTCAGCCTGGAGATAGGCGGGGACAACTGCTCTCTGCAGGGGAGCAATGCTGAGGACTTGGTGAAGACAGAGCCATTAACATCTAATGACCACACCCAGAAGACAGGTTGCAACCAAGCCCATTGGGGCCAAGGCTATGAACCTTCCGTGGTTGTTCCTAGCGTGTAATGGAAGCTGCTGTTGCTTCTTGTAGAAAAGAGCAGTATCTAGGCAGTGAAATACAGACAGTCGCACTTCCGGCAAATATTCCGACTCAATTTCTTTTTTATACTCTTACAAAACATAGGTATTTTCTTATGAAATTTAGATAATACATAAAATCAATACCAGAGCCTCCTAGTTTAGGCAATATAGATTCAGATATTTACATTAAGAAGGACATTCTTCAAGTCAGCCTTATGATTTGGTCATCAAGACATGAGCCCCTGAGGTTCTTACATGCCCTCAAAGTGGCCCAAAGTCAAATGGGGTGGAAATGTGATAGTAACCAATAGGAATCAACATAATGTTTCATCACTTCCTGTAAACACAGGCCACTGCAGCAAAAATTATTTTACTTCGTGCCATGATCTCAATTGTTACTGATTTTCAGGAGCCTAATGGAGGTGAACTGAAATGCCAAGACAATTGCAAAAAAAGTTCCTTGCCCTCACGAGGACAGCAAACTCCATGTTACAGGATTTGTATTTTTTTACCTTGACATCTGATATGGACAGCATTCATAGGTGTGAACATGCAGTAAACTACTTCAACTGTTTCAAATGACCTAGCATCATTTAAAAAATGTAACTGCACATAAAAGTTGTTTAAAGCATCACAGTGATGCAAAAGGAGTTCATGAGCATCAATTATTCAGTATCTTTAAATATATATGTGTATTGATTTACAGAATACAATAATCACCAATAGGAAATAAAAGGTTTAGATCATTTTAGTTGCCATATGAATTTCCCAATTTGTATCTTGTAATTTGGTTTAATATAAGGTTTGCTAATGGAAACCTTTTACCTATGGATTTAGAAATCTTTTTAATGCTTTGAGAAATGGGCACTAATCTACTTTATGCCTTGCTGAGACCAAGACTTCAGATCAAGAACGTCAGGAGTCAGTTTTAATGAATTCTTATATTTTTTAAGACACTGTCATTAATAATAACAGTTGTTCTACTTATACTAATATAAACCATGTATTTTCACATGAGTATATGTGAGTATCCTGGATTTACTAAGTTCCGTCTTCTACATTTGTTGCTATAGTCATCTATACTTTTAAATTGATGTTAGATTTCCTGAAAATCATAACACTTTTGGAAGTTATAGGGTCATAGAATATGATTAATACTTTATTACAACATTTTTCAACCATTAGAAAAAATGATTGAAAGGTAACATCTTTGATTTGTATGTCCTCTAATTAATACATTTGGGTCATTTGTGATTTCTATTACACTAAATGGGTTGTAGCCATCTTCAGGAAAAAGGAGGCACTGGTAGAATTTGCCATCCATTAATAATCAAGATATACCACGAGAAGTAAATAATATTTAAGCCACAGTATTGGCTCAGAAATTAACATCACTTCCAGCTCAGGGACTGGGGAAAAAAATCCAAACGGCACTCTTGCTGTTACAATAAGCATTTGGTACCTTTCAGAGATGCAGAAAAGTTGTTCACATTCTGCATTCCGCTTTCTGTGGTTTCCAGTGACTATTTGTCACAGCCCAGTTCCATCTCATCTCGTGCTGTAAAGCCCACTGTGTATAACAACAAGAATTCATTACTGCAGTGTAAGAGATAACACAAACCCCTAACAACCGAGGAGAACCTACCTCTTTCTGCAAGCCCGATGCTCACCTCTCTCTACACTCAGTATTACAGCACAGGTCTCCCTTGCAATGCACATACCAGCACAGTTGCACATTACTAATACACCCCCCAAAGTAAGAACTAGCTTTTTACAACAAAAAAAAAAACCAAAACCAAGCTACCAAACCATGAGCAACCAATTCCACTTGTGATCCACTTTAGCCTCCAGATTCTTTTTCCTCATTCAGTTCCTTGACCAGGTAGATCACACTCCATAATTATTTGCCTAAAGCTAGGAGTACCAGTAGCTGCTACGTGTACAGCAGTAGCCCTCTACTCTCCTGCTCCAGCCTTGCCCCTACTTTCCCCAGTTGCCAAGTCCCTGTACTATCAACGTAATATAAAGTCCCGCCTTGTGAGGGGTTTGTAGAACTAGATGGAGGAAGCAGTTCAGCTTAAAAGTGACCTGTGGGGGAAAAAAAAAAAAAGTTCTCTACGTCAAGCCTGTAGTTCATTTCCCCAGGCAGGCCTCCATGCTGAACTGGTGCAACCCGCTGGCTGTGAAGCTGAAAAAAGCAGTTGCTGATAATGGGTCCTCACTGGATGGAGAACTAGGATCTAGCAATAGATAAGAGTGTTAGCAACTATATTACAGCAGTAAACACAGCTGTAAATCATACAACGCTAATCAACATTTGTTCTTGGGTTTTGTTTCTCTCCATCAGCACTTTTTTCCCTGTACTCTGTTCGAGGTGTGGTCAATGTTAGAAACCATTAAATGTTCCTGAAAAAGTCTGCAATATGCTTTTTTTAATTCAAATAGAAACATAAAAATGTTCAACTGAAGTTTATTCAATTAATTTTAGTTCTCAATTTATAAAGATTTTACTATTCATGCAAAGGAAAATGAGAATTAAAATGCAATGTGCTGACATTCAGTGTAGTTTTACAGCCTTTTTAATATAGAAGTAATTTTAAAAATAATAGGCTTAAAAGTAAAAAAACCAAGAACTAATAGTTTTGCTAAATTACCTTTTTATGACATGGCTTCAATTAGTATTCCCTCATCCTCCCACCCAAGACATAGATTGTTCTCTCTTTTCTCTGAAGGAAATTATGAGATGATAGAAGTACAGAAGATACTTCAAATGTTGGAACCTCAACTGAAAACACAAGTATACAGCATTCCCAGAATGATTTGTTGCAGCAAATTCTATAAAAGTTAACAGTTCTTAAAGATGTACAGAACTTATGAAGCATGTTTCTTGCATATGGCAATAGAGATTATTCTACTAAACTCATCAGTTATTACACTTAATATGCACTATGCTAAAAATTACAAACAATAAAATGCTTTCAACCTGGATGTGGTTTTTCATTTCTTTGAAGTCATTAGAAAGCTGCTGTGGTTTTACTTAAGGTATTATTCTGTAGCATGAGGAAAACGTTATACTACAGGTGCAGAGAAGATTTAATCCACATGTTGCAAGGTTACATATGGATATAAACAATGGATTAATCCTCAGTTCCCTTCAGTTTCGACTCTCACAGGTCAGAAGGAAAATGGTCTGATTCTGAAATTGTATGGTTCCTTGTACTGTCAGCACCTTTTCTTTCATCTGCAGAAGGCTTTGCGAGACTGACTCTAACCGATCATAATTTCATCATCATTTATAAAACCAAAGATCACAAAATAGGTAGAAATATCCATACTGAGAGAAAGAAAAGAGGTCACTCCTGCAGATGCTGTAGGCAAGCACAGTACCATAAAAATTACTCAGCCTTGTCTATACTGCTCTAACAACAGGGTGTTGACCTGTTGTAGACAACTAGACTTCAGTTAAGCAGCTCAGGTATTCAAATAACGCAAGTAAACAGTATCACAGAGACGAGAGACAAACCCTGTTCACAAATGCTGTAAACACCTGAAATCAAATTTCAAGATGTTCTAATAAGACCAAACTTAATATGTGCTTGGGTACAGAAAGTATTAGTTCTCTTCTCTGACTTAACGAGCATAGCTTTTAATGCTCAAGGTTCTGTACTGAAAGTTTACATTTGGAAACTCCAAATGCCTTCTCAGTATCTTTTTTAATTATTCTCCTCTTAAGGCATAAATATTTTACCCTAATAAGATCAGTCCTATTTCCAAATGAATTATAAGCACACTGATATATAAAACTATAGAGCTTAAGAATTCCACAAAAAATTCTGCTTGTCACCTCCTGTTCTATTTTCTCTCTTAACCAGAACAGGACAGTTGTGCTAAAGAGCACTCAGAAAAAGCTCGCCTGTGACCACAATGTATGCAGAACTGGCAACCCATTTCCAAAACCAATTTACTAAGGAACTCAACACATGTAACTATCAAACATCTGTTTTGGTCAGTTTTTTAAGAAAAAAGGACAGCCTAATTAGAGTAAATCCCTTAAAGCTTTCTTTGAAGAATTTCATATTTAGCTATCAACAATATGTATCATTTATACCATATTCATATCTTATTCTTTATGATGCCATTCCCTAAAAAGGATATTTGTCAAATACAAAACCGTCAGGCTACAGCAGATCCATGTTCAGATTAGCTCTCTACTTGATATCAGATTCATCGACCTGAATCTGCTTGACACACCCATTATAGGACAGAAGAACACACTCAGGTTCAATGTCCAGAATACAAACCCAAAGCTGTTAGATGAAAAAGACTTAATAATTTTTATTTTTTTTTTGCAACTGCATAGAATAGAAATCTAATGAGAGACTTTAGGGAAATCTACAGACCTCCATTTAGTGATGCTATTTAGGTATGTACAAACACACAAACAAATCAATGGAAATCAATGTGTAGCTTCCTATTAAGTTAGATGGCAAATTTATAGCTGTGAGTCTTACGTCTAAAAGCAGCAAATTTTAGACAGCCGTATGAAACAATAGGTAAACACAGTTTAGAACCACAGCCAAATACAATCATTCATTCACATAAGATATAAATAGTAGTAAACATCTTGGATTCGAAGAGTCTTGAGTTTTGCAAACTTCATCTGGGTTTCATCAGGAAAAAACGAAGTTATTAAATCTGGAAAAAAGAACACTATTAAAAGCACATAGATGCTACTAAAACTGAATTTTATCCTTTAACAATGCAAACTTTATTTATTGTGAGGTGAGGAAAAAATGACCATCAGCAATATAAAAATCTTTTAAAAAAGGTTAACAAGCAACAAAGGTTCAAATGTTTTTCAGTATGTTCATCCATGCAAGTATATGAAGTACTGTGTGTGCATAACATGGTCTCCGTATGTGTTCAACTGTTACAACTGTCTCCAGGTGAAAGTTTCAAGCACAAGACCATTATGTACAGAACTGTACATTCTCCAAGGAGAGACGGTGAAGGTGCAGTGCCATAAGACTGTTTACCTCCTCTGAAGGACAGCTGGGGATCAGTGTAACTAAGTAAGACTCCCTGTGACAGGTAATCTCAACGTGGAGCCAATATGCCGCAAACTTGGCTCAGTACTAGCCCTGTTGTGTCTGAGTCAGGTACGCTGTAAAATTTCAATGATGCCTTTAAATTCTAATGGTTTCAAGCTGCTGTAAACTTCTGCAGCCATCAAAAATAATCTGTCATGGGACTAAGGGGTATGAACATCATGTCATAGCCACTCTGCTGTTAGATTTATTGGAGGGTAAAGCATGTCATTTATGCATCAACTCACAGGAGAAAAAAGCAATCCCTATGAAGTTAATCTAATAATAGACTGGAAAGCAATGATTACTGTTTCATGTGCAGTAGCTATTTGTAGCAGTGGTTGGCCTAATTCAGCAGGCCTTGCCTGTCAGACCTCTGGGATTAGCAAGTGCTAGATGAAAAATCTATCGGGATACATCAAGAAATAGTTTAATGAGGAACAAAAGTCTTCATTGTTACATTTCATATTTGCTGAAACTTTTCCATTTGCACCACTAGATTTTTAAAAAGCTTACTGGAAGTGACATCCCAAATAGAATACAAATGTTGAGGGACTGTAACTTTAATTAATCTACAACAGTTCTCTACAATTTCACCATAAAAGTCTGTTCCCACTATTCTTATGCGGGCAGAATGCCCTGAAATTGAGTGCAAGATTTTTTAAAGACATGACTAGTAATCTTGGCCTCACTGTACTACACACATTTTCCACCAACTAAATATTTCATATCTATTGACCAATCAACCTCCTCACTCCTCACATTATATAATCCAACTGTTAGCATCATTTTAGAGAAGGGGAAGCAAGACAGACATCTGATATTCAGAACCCAAACATACAGTAAAATGGCACAATGGGGACTGGATGCCAGAAGATCCTGCGTGAGTCCCCAGACCATTCTGGTGCCAGGAACCATGCACCTCCAGCTAGGAGATGCCTGGAACATTTCTCAGTTTTTAAAACAATTTATACAAAAAAAGATCTCAAATCTCTTCATTAGGTTCAAGTACTAACATTAAATAACCCTGGGGAAGTGGTTGCCTTTCATATTCCTTCATCCATTAAGCAAAATTAAAACTAACTTGGGGAAGATACTTCAATTCCCTTTTACTTATAGATACTGTTCACCATAGATCAGGATGAATGTCTCAAATTGAGAAAACAAAGCATTCCTATCAAAAGGAAAAATCAGAAGTTAACTTGATTAAAACATACATTACATAGCTAATTCTCTCCAATAAAATTCTCAAAGAACAAAAAAGAAATACAGAAAATAAGACAATCCAGTGTACTTTCACATGAATGGAACAGACACACAAGGGAACATTTAGCCGTACCACAAGTTCTCGTTTTCACAGGCATGCAGTCATTTCCACACCCTCTACCAGACAAATATCTATCCAGCAGAACCCTCCTTCAGATAATCGTCAGCAGCTATGAAACATCTAGATTAAAACTGTTACTACAGCCAAGTTGTCCCCTTCTCGCAGGATGTCACAAACAAGTGGAGACACCATGGACTAACAAATTAGACTGCACATCGAGTCCCTGCCCTATCCATCACAGTCCACCTCCATGCTCTGTCCATGTCTAGCCACCAGCAAAATACCAACCTCAGTCTCACGAAGGACAGTTTTTACTGAAAGCCTTCTAAAATCAAGATGTGACCACCTCCGTACTACCCTTAGCAACTACTGTCATCCAAAGTATTTTTCCTGCCAAAGGTGCCACGAGTCCCTGAATTCCCCTTAATACAAATAATGCTGCAAAATGTTACGTCTTCATGAAGTGTTCTCAGCTAGTCTATTTAACTGCAAGGTAATCCAGAATTTGAAATTTTTCCAAGTGAGATAGAAAGTAAAAGCATAATCACAAATATTTACACTAGAAATCCAGTCTTCCCAAGACTTACACAAATTTATGCAGGGGAATGTGATCTAGGTGCTGGGAAAAAAAAAATTACCTAGGATTAGCACAGATCTCATGTCATTTCTTGTAAATAGGTAAAACAGGCAGACATGGACTATAGTAAATACTGGCACAGATAGAAATTTGGACTGACAATATCAATATCAACCTACTCTATCTTACCAATTTAACTCACGAACCTTCAGAGTCACAGTTAAACCAAGATTAACCAACACTGATACATCTTGTACTTCAGAAAAGTTTTAATTTTTAATCTGGGATTTAACATAAAAACTAAGAGGAAGTTATTTATATTTGACATCAACTTCTTGTTGAAGGAATCTAACTACAAAAGCACAGGTCAAAACCTAACACATTCAAATCACTCTAATCTTGATAACTGATTTTAGACACAAAAGCAACTTCTTTTATTTTATAAAGTAAAATTAAAAACCTACATAAAGTTGAAAAAAAATTAAAAATTAAACATGTGGCTGAAATAATTTACTGTGTCTTGAGCATATTTTAGAAGAGATGCTTATAACCCCTTAGCTAGTATTTGTGAAAAATCATCTCACCACGATATTTAACTGTCCTTCCAATTCTAATTGAATGGCACTCCACAAAATCCATTGCAAAATTTCCATTTGTTACTTCACAGGAGATGTATAAAAACAGAATTTGATGATGCAGAAGATGTAAGTATTGGAGTTATATTACTGGCTGTCATCTAACAAAAATACATGCGTGACATGTGAGTGATAACATTAGATGTCACAGTTCACCCATTCTTTTAAAGACCAATATGATCTTCCTGAGCTGGAAAATAGGAAAACAGAGAAAAGTAGCTCATTACCAAGACCAGTTAGTTCCTGAATTAACACAGTGGCTAATCATCTTAACCTTCAAAAATACACAAGTAGTAAATCCTAAAACTACACACTATTTTACTATCTAGTGAACTACTTCAATCTCACTGTTATTTTTACTGTATCAGCACAGTTCTAGAGAGATGTTACACAAATACACATTCAGACTACTGCCACTCCATAGATCAGAATCTGAAAAACAGAAAAATACATGATGAATCGTAAGAGAAATAGGTAAAAAGAGCAGAAAGCAGCCAAAGAGATCAAAGGCCATCCTTTGATTGTACGTCTTTTATAACAACACAAACTTAAGCTCATCTCCATCCACTCACAAGTCAAAACCAATCCGCAAGGTTTGTTGTTGTCAATACAGAACTTTGTTCACAGAACAAATTCCCATACAGAACGGGGACAGCTGAAGGAGACTGGCGAGCACTGGCTTTCCATACACAGGGCACGGCATGCAACCAAGCATAGCCATAGGAGGAGATGTACAAGCAGAGTCTTGGGGTTTTTGTCATCAATGGCAGAGCAAAGAACCCCAACCACACTGCAATCCCACCACTCTTACCACCCTCCTCCTATTTAGGGTCAAACATGAGGCCAGCCTAACCTGGTATCTGACCATTACTCATTAAATTCCTGATCTTGATCCCTGGCAGCCACCCTTTGGATCCTGAGAGGTTTGTTGAACTTTCAGGGATAAGATTTATCTCTCTCATCCAAACTTTCCTAATCTTCCTCTTTTTGCAGGTGGCACAGACTCTGCAGGCACAAGCACAGGAAACCTACCAGAAGCGATCCTATGATTTATTGCTTCTGATTTCTATCTCTTTTGTATCACTCCTCCTCTTTACTGCCTGGAAATAAACACTAACTTGAAAGGAAAAGAAAAATGGTCACAGACCAGTTTCTAGGATGGCTCTGCTTTTCAAATTAGAAGCATGTTGCGGAGGATTTTGGTGTGGGCCATGATACTGAAATGGCTCGGCTAATTGAGGGCAACCTCAAGGTCAACACAAATTGTAGTGTAGACATAAAAGTCAAGGGCAAAAAAATAAAGAGGAAAGGCAGAGTAGTATGATGCAATGAAAAACGGAGATCAAGAGAGACACATCAGAATGGGAAGGACATGTCCCTATCAATGGGCAAAAAAACTACTCTCATCATATTTTCCTATGCACAATCTACAGTGAAAACTTTCCATCAGCGAACACAGATTCTCAACAGGATTAGGGCTCATGCTTAGCTAATATAAAGGACTGATAAGCTACTATGAAGAAATATTATCTGTAATTAAAAATTTTAATGAAGCAGTTCCAAAACAGGAAGGCCAAAACAATTTATGGTGTATTTCCTTGATGTTTAATAGGTTTGAAAAAGAGATTCTGGTGACAAGTTTTCAGCGATCTACCCCAGCTGCAAACACAAAATAGCCTTCTGAAGCTTTATACAGACTAATTAATACATTTCAGGAAAAAAATTGAGATCAATATATCCATATGTCATACAAGACTACACCCAAACAATTTTGTACCAGGAAATACCAAAAACCACTATCTAAATGGCAAAGCCCTCCGAATTGCTAGTGAAAGATCGCAAGACTTTCTGGGTCAGCTGAATTTGAATAACAGGGTGTTCTTAGCCCAAATAACCTATTGACTTCCATATATAACAAAAGAGAGAGACTCTTTCAAGTGCCTCCTAGATTTAGCAGCTGTTGCTCTGACACTGTCAGCAATGCATCCATCTTAATCACAGTACGATCCTTTCAACTTCTCTTTTTGAGGCTCTGCTTACTTGCTTCCACCCTTCAAGTGCTCTCATCTGCCCAAGATGTATGTCAGCTCAAAGCACTGGGTGAATATGAGTTAAAACAATATATCTGCTTTCTCCTGAGTCAGGCCTCTTTGTTTTAGCATATGATACTTATACAGCTACATATTTTTGTACTTATACATATAGGAAACCTATATTTAGATGCCTATGGGAGGTGCCTTCTGGTTACTTTTGTTTCTCTGTTCTGATGCACTCTGCTGTAGCAACTCTCCTGCAACTTCCCTTGCCCATCACCACAAGCATTTTATTTTTTATTCTCATTATTCTTTTTGATTTTTCTTTGCTTGAAATAGAAGACTCCATATGTTTTGCCCTTCTTTTATTGGAAAATGTTAATGCTGTGTACCAGAGGGCACAGTCAAATGAGGGACTGCCATTTGGACAGAATTATATACCCAAGTACTGCCCAGGGTGTATCACCTGTATGAGTGCTGTAAGCAGATCTCAGCTTTGTTTCTGCCAGAATTTAAGGTAATATTTTAATGTTGAAAACAATATCCAATGCTTTCCAAGGGAATATTTGTTCCGTCAAACTCTTTCAAATTAACTAGTACTTAACAGTACAACTCATTGCAGATATGTTTCTAGTTCTTAAAAACGTGACCCATCTGAATTACATCTGCTTTTAAAAGAAAGCTCAACCATATGCATTTTTAGTTAATTTTAAATCATATTCAAACTCTTCTTCTCATTCAAGTTCTCATCTGAAAAACTGAAATATTACTTTAACTGTATAGGTCATAACAGAGTCGGGAGTGCCTTACAAGGAGAGCAGTCCTCATATTTCAGCAGTAAAGGATGAGAAGGCTGCACATCTGAAACAGCTTTAGTACACTGGGTAATTCACATTCACTAAGTGGATTAGCTGAAATAAGCATAATAAATGAAAGAGAATAAAATAAAAAACAATTTCACACTAAGTGAAGGCTTGACTTATAGGAAGTGGCAGCTCTGATGGCCCAAGGCATAGAATTAGTTTTGCCACTCGATAATTTGACTGATTCACTCGAGTGGCCAGAAGAGGACATTTTCTGCCTGATTTCAGTGTAATCAAGTCACCTGCTCTGCGATTGCCAGGGCCAAGTCAACTGCACTGCGCTGCACCCCGCTGCACCCCGCCTGCGTGCCATGAGCAGTGAGAACAGTGTTTTCCGCATATGTGTGCAGAACTACCGAGCTGTTAATGACAGTGAGAGTGAGCTACATCTGTACATTACTCTATTTGCATTTGAAACCATATATGCAATATGAAAATAATCTATTCCATTAACTCCTTTATTTACACAAAGTTTGGGGCTACTGATGGGACTTTCTCTCAGTTCTGTTACATATACCAGCAAAGAGTTTATGCATTACTTTTACTTAGGCGAAAGAGGTAACAGTTCCTAATACAGAAAAAAAAGTAATTCCAAGAGACTGAAAATATAAATGACATCTTCTGTCTTAATCAGAAATTACTATGAAATTCTTTCTAAACAATTACAGTAAGATTTTGTGTTAAATTTATGTAACACCTTTTAAATATAATTTTCCTCCTCATATATATTATATAAAAAGACTGTAATATACATGCAGAGATTGGGGAATGAACATGAACAACTTGCATCAACACGATGTCAGTTCTATTCCTGCTTTGCTGAACTGGGGTCAGACTGATAAACGCAATATATGTGCTCATCTTTAAGCATGTGGCCAGTTTCATTGGTTATTATTTATAGCTAACCTTTCAAAGTAATGATTGTATACTGCACGTCAAAAGAACAGAATTTTATATTACTATTGAAAAGAGTATTTTCTTCCCTTTATGCAAGTATTAGATTGAGACTGCTCCAGTCAGGAGAGATAATCCACTTAAAAAAAATCATTATTATTATTAAAGCACCTCCAATCAATATGCAAATGTGAAAAATAGTAATTAAACATTTTAATTTTTTACAATTGTGCAACAGTAAAAACAAAGATATCATGTGTATCAAAATGATTTAACATTTTATAACTAATTTTCTACTTGACATATGTTACTGCATGATTCATCCACATTTCCAAATCAAAGTCCATGATCTGGCAAACTAAATCTGTTAACAAAATGAAAAGGTGACCTTGCTTAATTTAATAAGTCTGTGTAGAAATACTCTTTCAACATGTTAAAGAATTACAAAAAGGTTATCATAGTTCACTTTCATGGGAGAGTATTCTACCTTTTCCAGCTCATTTCTCAGGCTTTTACTGTAATTCATTAGATTACATAAAAACAATGTAGATCATTACATTTTAATAAAGGCTTTCCTTTCCTAATAAAATGTCTGTCATTTACATTCAGGCACGTATTATATAAAATGCCTTTTTTTCTGAAGCAAGGCTTTTCATATTCAAGTCACAGGAGGTTGGTAGCTCTAGGAATTCTTTTTCTTTGCAAAGGATTTTCAAGATGAATTCAGTTTCTAGACTGAATCCCCCAGAACTCAGGTCCTACATTTATCTTTAAAGTAGGTACAACACAGTAGCAGCAACGCCAGTTGCTATCAGCATGCCTCTCTGCAAACTGAAGAGGTCTCTCTCTTCAGCAAAAGGATGGTGTATGATATCATATTCATTAAGTCAGCTTAGTTTTCTTTGCACTAATTAATGCTGACTATGATAAAATGGTTTATACAATACAAATATATTTCCAGTGAAATCTTAATATGGTCCCAGTCACTTAATGAGAATAATCACACAATGAAATCTATTTTAGCTATGTTAGCTTCAAAATAAAAATGTGTGCCTCTTCAAAATGCTCAGTAAGAGATGTTTCCTTTTCATCATGAACCCTAATTTGTTGCCAGCCCTTGGCATCATGTTTTATTACCTGAAAAGGGCTGGGGAAAAAAGCACATTCTTCTTGCGCAGGAGGGAACACCAACTGCAGCCACTGTACTTTCTACATGGTAAAGGTCTGCTCCTTGGGAGATCTGATGTATGAGCAGCTTCTCCAGAAAGGACAGTGAGGCAGCCTTCATTGCTATATTTGCTTCTCTCAATTTTCTGCACATGCATAAAAAAATATGCCAAAACCTTCCCTCCCAGATTACCAGGGCAGTTTTTCACTACTTTACACAGACAGACTCAAATTGTCCCTTCCTTATCACACACAGCGTTCTTTGCCTAGTTTGAACATATTTACTCTCTTGGTTTCAGCATACACTAAGCTTTCCCCTCTGCAAAACCAACAAAAAGGCTATCCCAGAAATTGGCAGTAGCAAATGAAAAAATTCTACTCTCTGTTATCACTGCCTCAACTCCAGGAGAAATATTTGCAGGAGAAGGGAGAACTAGAACCAGTGTTTCGCAAATCATCATCCTCAGACAAGCAGGATTCCCACCTATCACCTTGGACTCCAAGTGCAAGCCACTCCCATCACTGTGAGCTGCTCAATGTGGCCAAAAAAAGAACAAATAACCATCATCTTTCAGGTGATTTCCCAATCAACACCCATTTCATTAAAATTTTTTCACTTTTTTTTTTCCAAAACCATGCTGCTTCTTTTCACAAATGCTAGTCCACACAAGACAGTAGAAGAATGAAGACCACTAGGACAATCAAAAGGGAGTATTGGTTTGACATAGGCACTTGAGGAATTCACAGTTTCGCAAAAGAATCCTTATAGAACATGTTCTCCAAAACACTATAGTAAGTAGCAAAACACTTATGCTTAAGCAAACAAGTAATTCAACCCAAATCAATGGGATTATTTGTTTGCCTAATCTTAAAAACATACTTCTATACTTCTTGTTTAAGACTCCAGAGGTCTGTATGACAAGGATCGAAGCACAACAGCTCTTCAATTACATTTAAAGTACTTAATACCTGACCAGAATTGTAACTATGGACATACCTGGATGTAAGATTAGTATATGCTTACTTTTTAATCTGGTAAGATTTATTGCCTGTTTTTTCTGAACAATTTGCAGCAGTGTTGTTACACCAAGAATGTTGCCAAAATACAGCCTTATGAAGCTTTCCTTTAGGAAACCACTCTACTCAAATCTAATACAGATCTAAATGCTACATTTTAAGAGAGTATTATTAATGAATGTAGTAGATTTCAGCATTGCAAATAGACAATGGATCAACATTTTTCTGCAACCAGAGATGTATTATCCAGCCAGTTACAACTGTATCTATTTAAACAGTTATAGACAGTTAACTCTCAAAATCATAGGAATAAAAATTTAAGCGTCTACAGGTATCTTGAGTTTAACAGGTCTTCTGAAATACTGCTGGATAAATCTAAAGCAGAGTAGGGGCATCAGCAAGGATCTATGCTCCTTCCTTGATGTTGTATGCCGTAACATTCCAATTTCTATTGTTAATATAAAATATGCTGCTTTCAAAATGGAGAATCATGAATAGGCTTTACGTCACCCAAGGTAACAGTCCAGAATCTGAAGATGTTTGATTTTCCTACCAGAGGATTATCACCCTACAGTGCACTTGATGAGCCTTGTAACCAGCTAAATCAATAAGCCATTCTCCATTAGCATGAATGTAAAAATTCTTCAATAACAATCTAACTTCAGTGAATCCAAAAAACAGCTTCCTATATTAAAATGCACAACTGTACAATATGCAGTCAGTCTGCGATCCTTACATAAACACTCTTAAGGCATTTAAATACACCTGCTGTGATGTGATACCGGTTAAAGGTACCGAACGGAGAAGATTTCAGACTGTAACTATTTGTCCAACTTGATCGTGTTACTGTAAAGGAACATAAAGCCTAAAAAACCCTATTTAATTACAATAGACTTGTTATTGCCAAAACAGTCCTCCAGAAAACAGACAATGCTGAAGATAAATCTTTCATACCTCCTGATACTATTTTTGACTTTAAGATGTTTCCTAATGGTGACTTAAAAGAGCTAAAACAGTTTCAAAGTCAGCTAAAGACACAACAGACAGAAGTAGACAGGTATTGGGATCATTATAGATCTCAATGCCATCAGACACGAGGCTAACAGAAAAGCTGGTAGTAAAGCATGTCACAGATTATAGAAACAGACAGATGAAAACTTGCTGATTTTGCTAACTCTGTGATACTTCGGTCAACTTTTTCAAATGGTTCCCTTCCATTTCCAAATCAAGATAAACTCATGGTAGACCTACCCTGAGTGTCAAAACAATACAGTCTTAATTCTCTCAGTGTGACCACTCTGATTGAACTTCACCATCTCAAAAGATGTAGGAACTCAGTAGGATCAAATTAAAAAAAAAATTTCTGTGCAAATGCTTAAAAAATGAAAGTATATTACTGAGTTTCACACTTCTCAAACAATAATTAGTAGCTGAGGCTATGTGTAAATTAAATTTACAACAAGGTTAACCATTCAGTAAATTCTCAACAGCTTTAACTATTCATTTGTTAGAAATGGAATGTCCCACACAGACAAAGCAGACACTAAAAATGGATCCCTAAAGAAAGATAACATTAAAAGAGAAAAGGAAAGAGAGGAACCGAGTGACTCTCAGTCACCAAGTATAGGTTTTAGATTATCAGAACTCTACTGAATGGCTATATTTTAAAGAGTAATGATATGATCCTGTATTCCTCATTCACTCAAATTCATGCTCCCTTCAGCATAGAAATTTGCTGGCATGAGATGGGGTGGTACTCAATCATGCGGCATACATGGTCTTTAATTTTAAAATCCAGTTAAATAGATGTTCCAACATCATTTTTTATCGAAGAACATTTCATGATAAAAGAGTGAGCATGTAACTTATTTGTCAGCTTTACTGTGTAGTGGCTATCTTTCCTATGTTACTCACATGAGCTCTCATTTCCCAAAGCTATATGCATTCATTATGACAGTAAAAATGAAGAGTTGCTAAAGAGATGTATGCATTTTTATTATTGCTTGAAAAAATAGGTCTTTCTACAGTCCTTTGAGCTTCTGAGTGTGTGATTTGTATAAAATATTTCTCATTTTGGGGACACACCAGATGGAGTGCAGGGCACTGTGGGATATGCCATTTATCACAATGACAGTGCGTAGGTAGCACTGATCCTCTCACCACAGGGGGAAGCTAGAGCTGCAAATGTGGAGCAGCATTAAAAGCCCGACGAGTGGAGTTTGGCAACACTTGTACTACTCATTAACTTAATCATATTAATTTATTAGCCATATATATCAAAGTAATTCACTACTGAATTGTCACCAAGAACAATTTATAAACTGTTAACATTCCCCATAGGCAGAGGAGTGTTGTGGCATCCTTAATCAGTATGTTTGCCTTTGATTAAAAATAATAATTTCTACCAAGCCAGGTAATGCCAACAATGACAAAGTCATGCATATGTTTCTCATTATAAATGGAACTTCAAAATGACATCTATGACAACTGAAAAAATTCAAAAAGGATAATCGTAAACAGTGAAATGAGCCACAGAAATAGGATGTAAACATACAAAATGTTCAGTTAAGTATGCTGAGAAAGCAAAGGGTTCCCTTAATGCTGCAATCATCTGCTCCCTGCTCTCAGAGGCTCCAGGACTCCTGCCAGCAGCTGCCAGCCACATCGGCCCTACATCAAACACCTCAAGAGGTGAAATGGGTCAATAGATGTTCTGTAAAGTGACCCCGAGTGAATGCTTATTCTTCAAATAACAGCTTTCTTGGAAGCAGGTTTTACAATACAGAGAGGCAAATCTTCAGAGCCTAGTTTTGGCAATCCCAGTCTCTGAGCCCAAGGTGCACGTGGAGCAGACCTGCTGCCTCCAGCCCTGCTGCGCCCTGCCATAAGCCAACGTCCTCGCTGCTCCTGCAGCTCCCCTCTCCTGACCCTGAGCACATCTTACAGTTGCTCAGCCAGGAGAGACTGGTGAGCACTGGAGAAGCACCAGTCTCAGACAGAAAGATCATCTGTGGCGTTGAGGGTAGCAGGGAGCTCCTGCAGGCAGCTCTGCGCATCAGCAGGGCTGTGCTGGCTGACTCTGTGCCCACCTTGATAAAAAAGCAACTGGATACCAAAGACCTTGAAAGCCTCTACTCTCATTCATTCCCCTAACAAGCATATACCAAATGGAAGTGCTTAGAGACTGCAGCAAATACTGTTTTATCTCTTCTTTTCTGTAGAAAGACTAAGTGGCTGCTGATATCACTGCTGAAGTAACACCTGAAGTTATCATACTGCTGCAAGCTACTCTATTTGAGTCCCACAATGATGTGACTTGGTATATCTATTAAAATATTAATTTCACTAAAATATTAATTACATGAAACTATTCAGTTCACAACAGCTTCTCTTAACTACTAAGATGACAAACCTATATTGAAAAAGTATTCGCATCTGTACAAACAGGTCAGTATTTTCATTACTACGCTACGAAAAACTCCAGACAAACAGCTAATGAGACAGTGTCTGTTATAACTGTCCGTTTATGAAATAAAAAAGGATCACTTCAAGGTAGGTGAAACTAATGTTGCTGATAATGAAAACAGCCATCTACCTTACACATTTGGAAATGCAGGTGGTTTGTGTCCATCACCTGGGCAGACCAATGAAGAAAACAGCAGAGATCTGATGATAGATGCTGCCAGTGGATTTAATCAGGGGGTGTCAACCCCAGGGAGGGCCTCAGACATCCTGCCTGCTTGTGGCAGGACCATCTGCACACAGTTCATTCCAACAACTTGTCCCTACGAAACAATCAACTGGGGCTGAATCTCTGTCTAACCTCCAAAATTCTGATTCCTCCCACCTCGCATCCAGCAAAGGCCACCAAAGTTGAGTATCCATTTGAAAATGCCTTGTTTTCCTTTTCTAACACACGATTCCCCATCAGCCAGGCTTCCTCCCATCTCCTGCACTGAACACCTGGCAGCCCTCAGCCCTAAATCCTCACTGCAGTCACTGACCTGTACTGCACATACTCTGCCAACGTACATCGTATTAGGCCTACCAGGTTGCCCACAGCTCCGGACAGCAAATCTCAGAAATACAAAATGGCAACAGAAAATTTTTAACCAGGCGTGCATCCATCTTCCTGGCACTAAGCCTCACCAGACCTTCCAGTACCCCCATCAGCTTCAGCTGCAGGACTCCCAGCCCATGTGCAAACGGAGAGATGTCTATCCTACCACTTGAAAAAAAAACAAACAAAAAAGAACCCCTGCCCCAGAACACAGGTTTGTGCCCTGTACCACAATCTAACAAAGTTCTAGTGGCAGGATGATTTTCTTCATGAACTACCCTGTCCAATACCTTGAAAACAAGATGGAGCAGCCCTCAAAGTGATTTTATTGAAATAATAGTAGCCATTCTACAAACTGAAGAGAGAAACATTGCAATGAAAACTTCATAGAGTGGTTTTCTAAGCTTTTTTGGGGATGGCCTAAATGAAGAGTAGGAGGGCTGAAGTTGGCACAAATAATTATCAAAGATCCAACTACTCTTTCAGCTTTCATTCCATATCAACATTTTTCTGAACTACCGGCTTAAATCAGATAATGGATTTCAGTTTCTTTCCACACAGCGAACTACTGCTTCAGACCCTAAAACTTCCTTGAGATCTATTCCATAAATAAGTCTCAAGTGTCTTGTTAAGATACACTGATGACAAAGATTTGTACATTAATAGGAGACAAAGCCTTTTTTTGTTAACGTCACTTCATCACACTGCATTGTTTGAAGAACTGAGCCTTTGATGACCATCCCTCTGTGACATACAGGATTTTTTCTTTGCCCTCACAGCAGGCAAGGGCACCATGCTGATTTCCACATTTCCTACATGAATACAAGAAGAAAAACACTTTCTCCTAAGTTAACGTAAAATGGACAGTACTTAAATATCAGCTCTTGAAGGATGCAGTTTGGCCACGGCTATTGTGCTGTTGACACAAGCCCTTCCCGGTGGCATGCATCCCAGACACACCACCTCATCCTTCTCAATCACAGCAGTTTTAACCACCCTGCTGCTCTAGTCTCATCGTAACTCAAATGTTCCCATTCCCCAAAGGTGGAAGGTACCTACAAATATTTAAAAAGGTCGAGGCTTCACTTACAGCTCCTTCACAAATTACTTATGTACAAGAGTAGTTGTAGTCCACTTTGCCAAGAGGTAGAAAAATTACACTCTACACTGGGAAATGCAGTATGCCTATTTAACTACCTGTTTATTATGTGAAAATGACCATGTAAACTGAGCTGACACAAACCAAATGGGTGATGAAAATAACAGCACATTTCAAGGAGTAGAAACACAGATGGCTCGCTCAAGTCTGCAGGAAGTTACTAATCATCACTCTGTAATACTCTCTACAGACAGATCTGTGAGATCTGCAGCCGAACAGCAACTTCTTGAGACCTATCCATCTAACCAACAGCAAGCCTGGACGCCAACTCCTTCGCTTCAATTTGACAGAAGACTAAGAGGAGGTAAAAATTTAAAAATGCAATGGATGGATGAATCATGTTGCATTTGCTGATGTGGAGTCTGTTACTAAAATGAGCTTATCTGAAGAAGAAAGCAACTCAGATGCTAAGTTGGACACACTAGAAAATGAGGTAGCCACAGAAGAAAAGTGAGTGTGATTGATTGTTTTGTGGTGGTTTTTTTTTTTTTTTTTTTTTAGAACAATATAGGCAGATTAGTAGAACCATCTGCATATCTGTGCTGTAAGAAGAATGGGCAAGATCAGACACACGGATTATCAAGGAGTGAACAAGAAGATATCCGAAATAAATGTTTCGGGCAATTACACTGCAGTTAGAGGAAGCCAAAAATCAAAGAAGTCACCAAGATGTGAAGAGTTGTTCTTGCCTCCATATTAGCACCTGCTCTACTGGAAGGGATTGATCCAGCCCCACCATGCTGCAAAACCTCCTCAGTCTCTGCCTCAGCCCTGGTCCTGCTCCCTTCCCACAGCCGTCTGAAACACTGGGTGGGAGCAAAGAGTGCTCCAGGCAGAAATCCTCGACCAAGCCAGCAGGTCACTGAGCAGGGCCAGCCAGGGGCAGGAAACAGATTCAGTTTTACATACAAATTCTGTGGGCCAAAACTGTAAGAACCAGAGTAAATTATATGCAAGTGAGAATATAAATAACCAAATTAAAACTTAGTCAGTAGACAACAGGTTAATATCCTTGCAAGTTTTATTCCAGTCTATTATCCACCACTTGCAAGTCTGGAAGAAAAACCTCTATTCTGTGAGAAGTGTTGAAATGCATTTTGTTCTTGGTTCAGCCAAAAGGAAAGAATCCAATCGCAAAAGTGTTGAAGGTAACCAGAGCAAAGCAGTCAGTAATTAAGTGTAAATAGGTATAAATAAAGCTAATGGAGGCTCATGTCCCAGGTGCTCCATCAAGCTTACAACAGCTTAAATCTCCTTTGAGTTTACAAGTGGCCTTTTTGGCATCTTTCCTTACTCAGCGATTCCCCCAACTTTTATACTGTTCTTTATGAACAAGACAAAACAACTCAAAAACTTCAGGAGCTCTGAGACCTGAGTGACAAGACTACAGAGGCCATCAGTGTGGAGCTGCCCTGCTACAGGTTGGCAGCAGGGCTACTTCATCTGCAGGGGCCTGTCTCATCCAGGACACTCAACAATGCTGTAATGCTCTGGAAACGTGCCTTTTCTCCCGCCTACAAGCTGATCGCAAAACTCCCTTTCAGCTGCTTGAGGCACACTGTCTGTGACTTTTGGCACTTGGTCATGCAGAGTTTTTCACAGGCGGCTCCCAAGGTCACAAAGGTGGCCACCCTGGGCCTCGGCTGAAAGACAGTCCCCCAGGTCCAATCCTCTCACGCAACCCTCTGTGTGTTAAATAAAGTGGGATGTATCCCAGTTATCACTTCAGACTCCAAACAACTTACAACAGCATAGAAATTCAGCTTAAAAATTTTTGACTCAAACTCTGTGATACTCAAAATCTCTGAGACATAGAATGCGCCCATGATACTATTTTACTGTGCATACCCAGTATACTGCATCCTGAAATATTTCCCAATTTAAAGCAATATGGCAGTCTGCATAATTTGATGTCCTATTTGCAAACACACACAACATGGAAAAGTAATACGGAATATTCTTGATTTCTGACAAGAAATTATCAACGCAAGGTGGCTCTTGTGCTTTCCTGTCTATCGGTAATAACACAAACACCACCAAATCCATGAAACTCCTGAGCTGAGAACACAACAGAGCTACTAAAAAAAGTCCCTCATTCATAAACTGCTCGTAAGAGTGAAAACACAGTTCTTGATCCCTGCCACAAATAGGAACAGTACATGAAGCTGCACTAGCTCAACTGTGGCGCCTGGCTCTTGCAAAATGCTTTCATACTTTATTAACTACTTCAGTTAAGTTATGGTGACTATTGCTTAAGAACGTTCATTTCCGCATCCACAGTGATAAAGTTATTGGTTCACTGTGAAGACCTCATGACACCTAGGAGCTGTAGGAGAAATTAAAGATCTCAGCTTTGTTACTCCCCTGAACAGTGAGACCCACTGAGGCGCTTAGTCGCAGTGCAACAGGTTCTGCAAGCAGAGCAATCTGCAAGATCAAGACAGAAGTCACTATACTCCTATCAATCATTTCTTTAAATTCTGCTTTTCCTGTAAGATGTTCTATGACTTTATATTCTGCTAAACACTTCACTGAGTTTGGTGTTTACGGAGATACAATATATTTAGACTGGACTTTGACAGTAATCCTAAAACTGCTAAACCTGTTGAATATTTAAACAATTACTTTTTTGAATATTTAAACAATTACTTTTATGAATATAGTCTGTGAATATAGCTTTATTACCAAAATAAACTTACCTTTAGCACATAGCAATTAATGAAAAATTAAAACACTCATCAGGATAGCACAAGATTTAATTTAAACTCTATTAATAAATTAATGAAGTGAAATAAAATACTATGCATTAAATTATGTTCAGGGCTTGTTTATAATTTCACATATTTCCATGCTATTTTTTTCATATTATGATACTGAATGCAGATCATTAAAGTACAACCCACTGTGGCAATGTGGACTTATCTGCTTTTCAAGTGTTTCTTCTGTAATTTGCACAAGCATTTCTCTATCTTCCCAGCATACATTAATGATGTTACAATACAATACACATTAGCCACGCTCTTCATATCCCATGAGAACTAAAACACACATGCATTTGAAAGGAAAAAAATGCATGCTACAGGGCTCCCTGAGACAATAGTTCATTTTCTCAGGTTTTTTTTCTTTTACTAAAATAACACATTTAATGGAATTTCCTGTAAGGAAATTACAATTAATAAAGAACTAAATTACAAATCCATTAGATTTCAGTCACTGCAGCAACAAAACAGAGTTTTCATGAACACTCAAAAAATCCAATAATGTAACCTCTGGTAAAGCTTGAAAAAGCCCTGAAGGACAAGGCAGTTAGATCAATATTAGTTTATTTTAACTGCTGTGCAGTATGAAGAGATGAGGCTGATCATCTGATGGATTTTATTACCTGTCGGAGAGATAAGTCCTGGTGATAAGAGGCCTGGAACTCCATGGGGCAGAAGACGTGCATTTTCTTGTATTGCAACTCCTAGTGAACGCTTGGGGGGTCTTCCTGGTCGTGAGCTGATGAAATAAGAAGATAAATGAAAAGGCATTTTCTTTTTGAAATATTTGCTTACTACACATGGTATTGATTCATATAAAATATATGAACCACCAGTGATATACAAAAATATATTAGAAATCCTTGCCTAGGAAAAAAGAAAAACAAGTTGATTAAACATACAAGAATTGTATAGGTTTCAAATGAACTAACAATAAACTGCCAAACAGCACCTATAATTAACACAATCATGAGCTCAGTCACATAAATGACCAGAAAGTTAAGATTTTTTTTTTAAATCTGCATCACAAGACCAGAAAGCAATCCATATTTCTAGCCCTGTTGTACCACTACTTCGCTAATTAATATCTTTTTCTTAATATTATTGTGTGTAAAATGGAGCACAAGAAATTCACATCCACGTGTAATTCACATGTAAAGTCTTGAAAAGGCAACTAGATGTATTACTCGGCTCACAAACCGTGGTTTATAGGGGCTGTGGAATAATGATGCAATGACTATAGGGATGCCAGAGCTAGTCAGATCAGGTACACCAGAATTTATTCGCTCAGACCTGGTGCTGGATGAATACAGCCACGCTGCATCCAGCCGCCGCTACAAGCCAGCGCAGGGCTGACCAGGCACCTCAGCCTGGATGACCAGGCTGCTTCACAGAAGGCACGTTTGCATGCACCTCTACTATCCATACAGTAGTCACGGTTTTCCATTATCCAGGGCTTCCTGGACCTTACAGGTGGTTAGTGAGGAGGGTTCATAGCAGTAACTGCTCCAAAGTCTATGCCACACGCCACCGCAGAAAACTAAAAGTTGTGCTGCCTAAAGATGAGAAGTTGAAACCTTGAAAGCAACATAATCTTACACCTTGCCCTCTGAATCGTGGCAGGTAACTGTTTACTTCTGACAATGCAGCAATAATTTAACACCAAGCTTTCCCAAAACTGACTACTTATCTTTATGGACTGACTGGTGTTTTCAATTATTACAGAGAAGTTAAACCAAGAACGTTAACCCAACCCGTCAAAAATCTCACCATCCCTTGGTCAGTTTACAAATTAAGATTGCACTTTTTAATCCAAAATATTAAAGGTCTGTTTACGGACCTGTTACATTTAACCATTGTTTTCAGCTACCACATTTATCCCTTATATCATTGTGTGTACGTGTAATCATCCTACACAGCTGCCATCATAATACAGAAATTTACAGACCAAATAACCATTTGAATCAAATCTTCCCCAAGTCAGCTAATAAAAATGCAGCCTCCTCATGTTTGGAAAAGTATTGCTGCTTCTCTTTGGTCAAAACAAGTTTTACTCTGTTGAATAATAGAGCTTTTGACAAAATATATCGAAACATTGTATAAAATAAATAAGCTGCAAGAATGAATGAGGTTTGAATAGAAAGCATTTCCAAAATGACTTCTAGTTCACAAAGAAATTTAAACTTCACTCTATCAACTTACAGTGGCAAAGTCCTCCATCAATGTAAGACAAACTCTGCGTTTAAATGAAGACAACTTCCAGCAACACTACACAGAGGTACCATTAAGCTGTTCATTTTTCACAAGTCCGCTAGTGTTATTTTGTTTTACTGTACATCAAAGTAGCACAAAATCATTTTTTTGGTTTATTATTTTATCTCTATAAAACTATTCCCCTTTCTTTTTAGCTTCGAGTTTGTCCATTTTGTATTTCATTTTATTCAGTACTTTTTCCATTTTTCTTTTTTATGCTTAAGTTGTTTATCATACTATGATGGCTATGTAGTAAAGCCTACTACAAGAGCCAAGACTCACTAGGCTGTAATAAAGTAAACCTAAAACAAGAGTATTTGAGTTTCACAGGAAGTTAGATGCACACATGCATTCTCTATTAAAATCACCTGCTGAAATCATCCACTGCACAACAATGCTGTCTAACAGACCGTATTAAGCTAGTATGTGGGGGTTTTAAATAAAAAAGAATCATTGCTCTTTTAATTTACAGAAGTCTGTGCTTACACACACGCATGCTTAAGTGCTTAGTTGGCATTTACTGCCTCTGAAAAAAATTACAAAACAGCTAAAATTAGCAGCTTTCTCCAGCAAAAGAGCTCAATCAAAACTACAAAACATTCTCTTCTCAAGCTCAAATACTAACAAATCTTTTGCATAAAGCTCCGTATGTTGATATTAATCCAAGAAACACATTTCAAAAATTAAACAGTTTTAAAAGATTTTTATGAAGATACATTTTATTTATGACTTGGGTTTTCAGAGGAAGAGGAGGGGAGATAATGGAGTTTCACTCCTGGTAAAGCAGTTTTTGCAGAGACAACAGTTTATGTTGATGACTCCGTTGACTCTGAGTAGACAACTCGTAGCCCACAGGTTTACCAGATCAGATCTTAAGGTGTTTCCCAGCATGTACTACAAGAAGTAAAACTCTCCATTCTTTGGTTATGCACTGACCTGTACAGAATGCCCAGGGTTAGAAAAAAAAACACAAAACACCAAAACCAAAATGTTTAGGAGATGATGAAAGAGAAGTTCACACCAAAACTCGCTCAGTTCCCTTTCAGAGTCCCACTGACTGCATTTATATCCTGCCTACTTACACAAGTAAGGTCAGCACCACTGGGAAAACACAGCACTGTTTCCTCTGGGTTTTGGTGTCTTTGGGATTGTGGTCCTTTTCGGGAAGGGGTTTGACACACTCTGAATTAAAAATAATGAATACTTTTAACCTACTCATACCCTGTTAGTGAACACTACTATAAAGCAGTAATTACTAGGGCCCAGCTTCTCGTCTTACTCATACAGCTGTAGCCATAATAATTTGAACGGAATTGTTCCCAGCTGAACCTGTTCAAATAAAATCAAGTCCTTTGTCTCTAATTTAATGTTAGCTTTTAAATGAAAAACTCAAGGCTGGATGCTACTTAGAGTTGACTGACTGGCATTCACACAACACCTGCAAAGGAATCATTTGGGTCTTCAACACTGTCTTCTGCAGTTTACATGTGAACACCATTAATGATGTATGCCTGGTTCTGAACCAAGGAAACGAAGCAAAGAGCCACCCAGCATTGTGATATGTACTGCTGAGTCTGCGGCAGATACCTCGCGCTTCCAACCAGATTGCCTGGAGATGACCAGAGATCATGTCACCTATCACCAAGCAACATCTCTTGCTTGGGAGGACACCAGAACCCACAGAAAACACCTCAGGACCATATTTGAATCCAAACACTTCCAGTCCCATTTTGGCCAGAAACAAATTTTCTGGCATTTTTGTTTAAAGATGAAGCCAGAAATTTCATAGAGACAGGACACAAACGTTCGCTCCAAAGTTGGTGGGGTTTTTTTAGTAACATATACACAAAGGAAGCAAAAACATTAGTAGATTCAAAATCTTTCACAGGATTCAGTTTATGTTGTGAATGTGCTGCTGTCAGGGCTAGGGCTGGCATCACCAAGCAATGAAATCTCACTGGTCTATCTCAACACTCCCAGTACCTAGTATGCTTCCTATCATCTTATGAAGTCTAGAATTTTGACAAATTTCACATATACTATTTAAAACATATCTAACCTTCACAATTCAGAGAATACTGCTAATACATGCCTTGAACAGAAATCATAAGGCAAGTAGAATTTTCAGTTGGGGAGAGTAAGACATCATTTGTGATTAATGTAAGTATTAGCATAGAAATGCTAATAGAATTAGCATATAGATATTAACTTTATTTAACATTATTTCTCCTAATTTTTTCCACCCTGCTCTTTTATTGCATTTTCTTCTTCACCTTTTCCTTTATCTCATTCAGAAAAGATGAATATTCAAGAAGTGTAGAAAAATGTTTTCCTCATTGGCAACAAAGGAAGCATAAACAGGAACGATCAGCTTCAATGTTAAATGTGTTTCTTTGAGATTCTAAAATCTCTACATAAATTTTACATTTGCCAACAACAGGACTTTCTGAATGGAAAACGACTCAATTCTAAATTACATATTACTTAGAAACTGCTAGTTTATAGCTATCTCTTAAAAACATTTTAAAGTACAAGAGTTACGGTCACAAGTGAAGACCATGGAGGCTAAAAGAGAAGTACAATATTGTTTCTCATTAATAAATTTAGTAATCTCTTTTTTTTTACTAAATAAATGCAAATAAACTGGCCAGCTCAAAGTCTATACCAATTAAAATTCTATTAGTATCTCTCAAAACCAAAAACAAACCCAAAAAGCCCTTGCGTCATAAATTACTTGAAAGTGAAGATGACTGGAGGTTTGGGTTTTTTACCTGTTTACCCCACAGTTACATAGTCATTCTTGTCAGCCTCTCCACCCCACCTCCGCAAAATCACTAACTCTGAAAGAGAAAAATGAACTAATCTGAATTATGTTCACTTTTATATTTTGTTTGGAATTAAATTTGTCAGAGACTAAATACATTTTAAGCAGTGTATTTGACAGTTAAAATTTATACAGTAAAATGTTGAGAAAGCATCCACTAAGGTCTGGTTTTCCTTTATTTTCCACTCCTGTTGAGAGCTAAATTTTATTATTTTTCTTCTCAAAGTTTTATATATTCCCTAGACATCCCAAGGATTTTTAATTTCAATCAAAACATAAAATAAGGCTATTTTTGTGATTTTGTTAAAATTACTGATCAGCTCCATCTTTTCTATTTTACAGTCATTATAGGCAAGTATATTTCATAAAATCCTCAAATTCATCAACTCTTTGTGAAATGTAATTAATCATGGAAACATACAGCACATCACTGTTGATGTATGATAGTGCTCTACTTTTGTGCTTTTAAATATAGGAGATTTACTAGAATCAGAAGTGAATTTGCATATTAATCAAGACAAATAAACATGTGGTGATTTAACTAGGAAACTGTTATTTGGATGACAATTTAATCAGCACAGGTTGAAAGGTCCATCACTGCAGCATCCTGTTTCTGCTAAAATATTGATTGCGTTACTGATTTCAGTAATGCTTTATTTTACAGGGCACAAATAACCATGTAATTACTCTTTAATTGAATGGTAATTGCTTGCTGGCAATTATTTGTTAAGTTTTGGAGTTTAATTACTAGGTTATTTGTGTTGTGTGAAATAAAATTTATGTATTAGTAGCCAAAAATATTTTCTGTATGAATGGTCTGTCAAAACTAGAAAAGGAAGTTATGATGGTACGAGTTTGACAAACAACACTGTAACACCAAAACTATTATTAAAAGGATCAGATGAATCTTTGAATGCTTTCCCTTTACAAAATTAACATTAGATGTAACATTTGTAAGATAAATGGAGGAATACTGTACCACAGAAGCATGATTTCCTCTGGGGTCTAGTCCACCATTTAGCATAATTTATCCTGATGTTTTGCTTTTCATTCTCTGGGCTTCTTTAGAGGAACTGAAATAGTATCCTATCCTCTCGAGAGCAAAGAATAAACCAAGTATAAATATATTTCAACAGTACTTCATATTTCTCCAACTGAAGTGGATTACCACCAGCACATTATCTTAGCAGCCTATAAACTTTGTAGACTTGGCAGTTAGCTAGATAACAAGGGAAAGCATTATGTTTTGCAGTGTCAATGAGATATGACACATTCTGTGATATATTTATTCCAAGTTGTGATAGATGAGGTACCCGATACTTTGATCGTTAAGATCTGAATTTTACTTCTACACATTTCATTTCTGTCATCAACTATTTATGAATTGGCAGTAAGCAGTCTAGCAAGGACTGCTGATTTTGTTTTTTCGAAAGATATCCAGTTAATAAATTAATTATTGATTCCACAAAGCTTGAGCTATTTAGTATAAAAATATGCTAGACTTGTGATTTAGGAAGCTCTCATATGTAACACAGATTTCTTCAATAGCAACTTATCTTATTTGGCTTAGAGTAGAAATACAGAAGTACTACATGACATCCTGTGTAAATTGCTCTGATAACAGCGGCACTAAGGTGTGCAAGTACTCAGTAGTTAACAAAACAAAACAAAAAAAACCCAAATATCCAAACCACAACAAACACACACCAAACACAAAACCCCACAATCTTAGTTGCTTTCCTGAAACTGGAACAAGAACCACAAATTAAAATTTTGCTGTCCTCAAAGCTCATGAAATACCTCCTAATGATTGTGAAAGGTACTCTTTGAAGCCTTTACCAATAAACATAACAACTTGATAATTTGAGTTAAAATGATTTCCTTTTACCCTAAGATCTTTAGTTGCGGCATGGACTTAAAATAATCTCCTTGCTTTGGCATTTATTACAACATTTCAAAGATGCCAATGGTAGTTAAACTCTACTTGACCTTTCAGTGTTTAAGAAGAGAAGCAAACTCTGACCTCGCAGCAACCTGATTCTGTCTCCTCTCAGCACTGGCAAACTGATCACTTGTCTAACCATTGCAGGACATTGGATCACCAGTCACATCAAAGGCAACAAGAGCCAATTCAGC
>NW_009614816.1:34325-77430 GCF_000690535.1 Cariama cristata
GTCATCCATGCAAAATGGGCAATTAACATTAATCATACATGAAGCTGTTTGAGCTGATAACTAGAACCTGGTCCCTATGGCAACTCTCATAAAGCAGTGCCCACACCAACACAAGAAGAGCAACAGCTCATCTTCCAAGGGCTCAGCACGCTCCCCTCTCATTTCAGCAGACAGAAGGAAATTGTGGAGAAAAGCTCTGACACTCCAAAACACAATCTTCCCACTCAATTCTCCAGGGTTTTTCACTGAGGGAGGTCCTCAACATCAGCCTCAGTGAAAATGTCAGTTGAAGTCTGCTCCTAAAGCATCACAAGTCTGAACTTTTCTGTCATTAGGAACTGCTTAGGAAAAAAAGACTCCTTAATGCCATTGAATTGTTCAGAGCCAGGCCTGAAGTGAAATATTACATCTTTATTAACTTTACCATTAAGAATGGAAAGTAGCACATTATCATTGCGTTCTTCCTAAAAAACACGGATTAGTGCAAGTCCGATATAGATCTGATAAACATCACATACACCTTCCCTATCAAGAACTAGGTTGGTTAGTTCAGAAACTTCCCCATTAACACAAGCTGTGCACGCAGCAGCGACAGCAAGTGAACAATTGCACCAGCGGACTCCCATCTACATGGCCACTCTCTGAACACACAGCCTCCAGGTATCCCAGCTCGCAGCCCACAGGTGGTTTCTCATGCACAGACATCTAAGTCGGGTCTCACTCCAAACTCCAGGCTGGTAAAGTGGGCTGCCCCGGGGCAGATCTGCTGCATCTGCCCAACTACTCCTGACCTGGAGGAATCTCTTTCTTCCAGGCCAGGAGCACTTGAGCACCTGTGATCTCCACTCCATTTGCCTTCTACCAGTGCAGTCAACAGTGACATGGAGGAGTTGGAAGTGTGATTCCCCAAGCCTGTCACCACAGTCCACACACAGTTACTCTCATGAAATTACTCCAGGGAGTTACAGTCCTTAAGGCATGAAGGTCTCTCAACCACCCCGCTTACTGACCCTCTACCTAATGTTTTCCTTAATTTTCATACCTATCACGTGCAGTCCACTTCATCCAATCCCTCTATCCCACATTTGACCATTGTTCAACTTTCTGAATATTTCTAGTTTTCTGCTCTTAACCTATCCATCACATCACTTCTGTCTCTCAGACCCTAGCTACCTTTAATTGCTTCCCTCCCACCCTCCACCTTCCCAGTGGCCAAATTCCCAGTTATCCTCTGCTCCTGGTCTCATCTCTACGTTTTTTTGGGGAGCTCCCCACTCCACTGAGAGTAGCTCCAGTGCTAACTTCTTCTATGGCTTTTATACTTAATAATAAGAAGAGGGGATGCCTGAGCAATGCCTGAGCATGTGCACTGGGACAGTCACCTGCCAAATGCTTTCTGCCTCCTCCTTCACCTCCCTCCCCTGGGAGTGGTCTGGGGTGGCTGACAGGATGAGGAAAGGTGGTCTATGAGCAACCCTGCCGGCTCCTGTCCCAGGGCAGGTGGTGGAGTAGAGGGCATTATGCACAACACCAGCAGAGGCTAAAATCCTCCCCTAATTTTAACCCTTTGGATTTACTGCCGTAATCACCTTTAGCAATAGCCCAAGTCATGTCACTCATACAGATGCCTGAGAACACAACACAGCAGAAATAAACCAAACCACCACACATCCAGCTGGATATTGGTTTTTGCTCAATACACCAATTCCACAGTTATCCCAATGCTTTATAGCAATGTATATGACAGCAGCCATCAGTCAGACTCTTCAGAGTATGAAGTAAGAACAAAATTCAAGAGCAGCACGACTAGCATTTGGTGCGTCAGTACTGCTGGGTTCACTCACAGAATCATAAAACTGAAATAGGCCTCAAAAGGTCACCTGCTCTCTGCACCTCTGCCCCAAGGCAGAATCAAGTACACTCAAATCATTCCTGACAAATGTTAGTCTAGCCTGCCTCTGAAAACACTCGGTGCTGGAGATTTCACAACATCCCTAGGCAAATCCACACGGATGCTTAGGCTAGCCTTCCTATCAGGAAAGGTTTGTCAGGGAAAGGGGGGCTGACATCTAACCTAGTTCTCCTCTGTTTAATTTAAGCAAGGTACTTTTTGCCATCTACTCAGCAGACATAGAAAACAAACCATAGTTTCCTGCTTTACAGACACTCTGTATTTTTTGAGAACTGGTCATATTTTGCCTTTGTGAAGTTTTCACACATACAGATGGAATTTACAGACTTAGTGTTTATATCCATGATCTTCAGACTCCCTGAACGCGTTACAAATAGCAAAGGTACAGACCTTGTCCCCAGATTACAGGTAGAAACAGTGTAACTTTACCCTCTTTAGTTTTTTCTTACAGCGCATATGTCCCTATCAAACTGAATCCTATTTAAGACAAGCTTTCCATTTTGTCAAGATCATTTTGTAGCCTAATGCCATTCTCCAGCATGCATGAAACTCCTACCACCTTGGTACTCTAAGTTTAATAGGCATTTTATTCTTTCTTTTTTTTCCTCAACCAAGCAATTCTTGAATTCCCTGAACCAAACTGAAAGCAGCCTCCATGCTTCCAGTTCCATCTGAACTAACAGTAACCATCGTCTCAGCATGATTTTCCAGTACGTTTGTTTCTAAACTTACATGTTCATGTGGACCGTATTTTCTAGCTTTCTTAAAAGAAAGTCACGTGACACTTCGTTAAAAGAAGGAAAAATTCCAAAATTTCTACATATATAATGTTCTACAACTTGCACAGGACCTATGGACAGCCTTGCTGGTAGTATTATACTTGCAGACACCCACAAGGTGTGAAGGTGTGAAGGCAAGACACTAAACAGCACCAAGTTGAGTCCCCTGGATAACAAGCAAGGCTGTCAGGCAAGCAGAGTTCCTTTACTCTGCATGTTCCTCATCAAGTAGCCACCTGAAGATCTTCTGAGGAGCAGAGAAACCCTCTGTTCTATCGCTCTCTAAATTACACCTATTTCTTTTCTAGATGCCAGCTATGTCTTGTACATCCTGGGAGCACCGGCTCCCCTGCCAAGCCAGAGAAAGCCACCTGCCTGGGCAGAGGAAATGCAATGCACTGTGCTTTATTCTCCCTTTTTTAGCCCACAGCAAATTCTTAGCTTCCACATTTTCCACAACTGAGTCCAAATATATCTCCGATTATTAATACCAGTGTTGACATCTTCTTGATAAAGATTCATTAAATTTTTTCTTTGTCAAAGAAAGAAAGGTGATGGATCAGACAATTTAAGGGTTGACTACTCACCTGACAGAGAGCATAATTGTGAAGCTATTTTGTACTTCATTTACTTGACCTAGTTACAGTACTTCTAACCCCAAATGTTCACAAATCATGACTCTGAAATCATAAGACTAAATAAAATTCTAATGTTTTTAAAGTTCCATTTTGCACATTTTTATTTGGCTTTTAATTTTGTAATCTTTACATTTCTAAAAACCACACTTTTAAGATCTTCTTCTCTAGAAAGGGACAGGAGACACTGAAGAGAGCAGCGTTGGTTTTGCTCCCAAAGTTTCACAATTGAAAGCTGAGATTCTCTCATTAGCTGATACATAAATTTAGAAGCTTCTCCAAAAAAAATATGAACAAGCACTAGGAATTACGAGAAGTGCAAAGGTAGAAGTCTCCTTCTGCAGTAATTGTGATTGAGAGTTATCACTAGGAGTTATCTGTTGCTCTTAGTCTAGCTACTGTATGAGACAGGGTGGGCATTTCCCTGCCTACTACATAAAGAGGTCTTCAGATACTACAACAGAATTAAAGACTTATTTAAAAAAAAAAAAAATGTGGGTCTGATTCATTAAAAGATCCTCAATAAAGCTATCTGGAAAAATACTGCAGCAGTAGAAAGGAGTATAAAATTATCCATTTTATAGTAAAATTTATTTTTTGCAAAACATCATTGTCTCCATATATCTCATTGTAGTCCATTATGTACTACCTCACTTAAAAAAAGATGACAAATTCAGGAATACTTGCTTGTAACTGTGCAAAAATATAATACAGGATTTAAATGAGCTTTCTACAAATATCTTAAACAGATATATTAAAAAGCCCTGCTAGAGTATTATATTAAAAACATAAGATTGTGAAAGAGTCAATACCAGATAATATTCTTTGTAAAACTATGCCATTCAAAGACACATGTCTTACAGATTTAACCCTACCAAGGTCTACAGGACCTTTTGGTTATTTACTGGTTAGGTAATTTATTTAAAACTTGAGTTTGGGTCTACAGTCAGAAAATACCTGAATTCCTAGTATTCAAATGTTACTATAGTCTCATTGCAATAGAAAACAAGTGATTGGTTCTTAATAAAGTTTAACTGCTTATTTCTGAAGTCAGGCATTTCAAAATAAGTTTCAAACCAAAAAGGGATTTTTGGTTCATTGAGATTTAAAACTTTAAATAACTCTTTCTGAATTACTTATGACTGTGCCTGCAGATATAAAAGTACCTCAAAGCTCCTGCTGTTAATTTTTTCCTGTCAAGTAACACTTGTCACAGGAAAAAGGGGAATAAATCACCAAATTTCAGAATTGTGGTGATTCACAGCTGCAGGCAAGATGAAAGGCCTGTCTATGTAGCACACTGCACCAGCTCAATTTAAGGGTATGTCAGTAATGAATTGGAAGCGTGACTACAGCACATGTATGTATACACACACTAATTTAATATAACTACATTAAATTAGTAACTGTAGCAGTGAAGACACAGTGGCACCGATAAAATACAGTTCATTTAGCAACTTGAGATCACACCTAGTGGGACAAAGTTCCTGCTGCTGTGTCTTTACTACTATTTTTACACACTCCACCTAGATTAAACCTAGCAGGAGGGGACCTGTCAGTGCTGGAATCATGCCACTAACTAGATACCCAGAACCACAAATTTAAATTACAGATTTGTTGTCAAAACAATGCTCACCCAAGATGTCCAGCTAAACCAAATGTGAAAGTGCCAGAGATATTGCCAAGTATATAAAAAGCCTTGCAAACCTCGGCTCAGCTACTCTGATAGCCCTACTTGGATTCTGAAATCAGTGAAAGCCATGAACCACTGAAGATTATAGGCAATATTATTATGCAATTTGCATTCTGGCTATTTTTTAATTTCCTAAAATATCTGGCTATTCAGCATGCAGAAGAAAGCCACTGAACACATATTTAGGATTATTCCACCTGTATGTGAAAGCTCAGCACTGATGTAATCAGATGACAAGGCAAGCACTGGGGTCAGCATGGGAACAAACACAGCTCCACTCCAAACAGCCTACCACTGATTTTGGCAAAGTCATAGACAGAATAAAGATTTTTACGTGAGCAAGCCCTTAATGGCTTGCCTTCCTTAAAGAGCCACAGAAAGCGCCAGCAATTCTCTTTCAGTAAGCTTCAAACCGGCATACAGACAACTGCACAGGACCTCATAGGTCTCTGTTACCTGCCGCTATTCACTGCATGTCTGTTCAGAGCCTGATGGGCTCCCTTCCCCGACTGACAGCTCAATTTCTGGGCTGTCAGCAGGCTCTGCCCCCGGCTGGAGAATATCACTCAGCCCAGCCATCACTCCTTGAAGACATGGGTCCCAAAACCAGGGCTGTGAAACTGAATCATGGACTGTCTCTTGGGAAAAGGAACATGTGAGGATCTCATAGTGACAATGAATGGTCTCAATCTCACCTACGAAGAAAGTACTTGAATGAGAAAATGATCTGTACAAAATCTTCAGGATTTGCCCCAAAGACAAAAAATAGTATTGAACCAAAAATTGAATGAGAAAGGGCACGAGGAAACTCACTTTCATTAATGTAGCTGAACATCACATATATTGCAGTGTACAGTCCAGCCTAGTGCAAAGATATGCCATTACACTGAGGAGCTATTAATCTGCTTTCATCCGAGTTAATTCGGCACCAATTTTTTCAAGCACTATTTTATAGTTTCCACATACATACTTCTACAAATATCCGTATGGATACTTGCCAAGCAGGGAATCACCATCTATTACAGATACTCATGATATGTCATATGTGTCTGAATTATATTAGATCCTTACAAGTTTTACTTTTGACTTGTATCCAAATTCAATGCCAGTTTAAAGGAACATTATTACAAAGAAGGGTTTTTGAATTACTGCTGTTTTCCACTGAGCTGTATCTCAATAAGATTCAATTCAATGAAACTTGTAAAAAACGTGACTGTTTAAGCCTATTATCTACGGACGGAAACCTAATAGCAAGACTTGACGTATTTACAGCACTGAGTATCACATAACCCATGTGAGATGATAGCTAATTTCGTAATAGTGGTATATTGTAGTGTGGCGGTACAATATCGTCATAGCAATTCAACTTGATGCAATGGGAAACTACTCTTCCTTTAACTCTTTTTAATCTCTGCATTACAAGTTTTAGTGTTTTCACAATTCTGCAAACCCTTCAAAGTTAGAAAACAGAAATTCATCTTTCAAAGCGCAATAAATGAAAGAACATAGAAACAGTCCTCTCTATCATCCTTTGTACCTATATCCATGTTGAAAGGATGAATTGTTCACGGCAATCAAAAGGAACCTCTATGCTGAGGTGATTGTATCCAGAAGTAAACATCTGAGGGTTAACCTCTGCAACATGGAACACACCCTTTAGTTAGCTGGTGGTCCCAGAGCGGTATGAAATTAAACAGGCAGTATAAGTAAGTAGCTACACGGCTTCACTTTTACCTTTCCAGATTTTGTGACTGTTAGTATTTGTTAGGTAGAGAGACAGACAAGGTTATTATTTCTAGTGCAAATGTACAAAAAGAGAAGGATTTTTATACAATAAAACACCAGCCTTCAGGACCATGAAAATATGAAAAGGGCAGAAGCAAAATTTTCAGAATTCACATTACATTTGTCTTTAAAATCTTCCTGTTATTGTAAGATGCTAACACGAATGGGACCGTACACCAAGCCCATTTAAATAGCCCTGCTTATCCTGACAGTAAAACTCCCAAGGCACAAGGGAAATCACTGATCAGGAGGACCCCAGAAACGACACAACCCTGGAGACTGATATCCTTCCTGTATCTCACCACACAAAATGCTATTCCTTCAGCTCGAGGTTACACTATTCACAACTTCTGGAAACACAAGCATCTAGCAAGGACTCTAAGGGGAAATTACCAAATACAGTAAGTATCTCCACACATTTGAAGAGTAATCCCTGCTACGGTATGAACTCGTGGGGATGTTGTCAGTGCCTGGTTACTCCTCCTCTTGCTCCTTGACATGTCTTCAAGATGATGGTTTGGTAGATAGCTCTGTGGCATTAAACGCTAATACCTGTGTAAGTCCAGTCTCGGACCTTCCAGCTAAATCTTAGCTATGATTCTGTTTTTTAGAGACTTAAAAGGACTCCTTCCTGTGAGCTAAAAACCCATGTTCCTTCCCGAGTGTATAATCCTGACTCCGGCTCACACTTTCAAGATAACAGCATAGCTTTGGGAGAGCCATCTAGTTTTCATTTTAAAAGCCTTAAGTGATGGATTAGCCACTGCATTCTTAATCTTTTTTCCAATAATCAATCATGTAATAATTTTTTTTCCACTATTTAAAAAAAACAAAACAAAACAAAACAAACAAAAACCAAAACCCAAACAATCAACCTTCACTGCTGATACTGTCAAGTTTCTTTTTTTGAGCCATGGGGGTATTTTCCTGCATTTTCCCCCTACTTTGAAAAGCACACTCAACAGAAATTTTCTCCACATGCATGGAGTTACAGACTGAACAAATAACATCTTAATATTTTTGGCAGTAAATCAAAAGATAATGCTTCTGAGGCCTTTCACTATGTATTAGGCTTACGTGTACAGGCTTTGGTAGCAGCGAGGGGCTGCAGAGGGGGCCTCTGTGAGGAGAGGTCGGGGGCTGCCCCTTGCCAGACACAGCCGGTTCCAGCCGGCTCTGGCTGCCTCTGTAATGGCCCCACTGCAGGCCACAGCTGAGCCCAGCAGCAAAGATGGCTGCACCTCTGTGGAAATGCGATCTCCCTGTCCTTATCCTGACCCACAATGGGTGGCACATGAGGGATTGTGCTGCTAGACACAGCAAGCTAGTCTTCCTAATAAGCTAACGATATAGGTTTAACGCCAGAACATTAGAAAGCCTAACTTTAACTATAAACATACAAAAGCAAACAAACCAACACTGTGCTCGAATTATTTTTTTTTTCTAAAGCTTTCTTCTAGAAAAAAACCCAAAACTTTCATATGAAGATAAATGCTAAGCAGTAAATTCTGCAGCTTGTCCAACAAATATTCACGTCATTTCTGGAAGTGACTTAAAAACTATCACCAAGGTATGCAGTATTACCTCTGCTTGTACTAGGGATATTCAAACATGCAACACTGAAATAAATCAAAAGAAAAAAAAAAAACTCTAAAGAGAATTTTATTAATCTTTTAAAAAATTTAACATGACTGAATTAACTTAAGGAAAGTACCTGTAATGAATTTTTCCAGACAGAAAAGTTACTAATATTATTATGAAGGAGTAAATGCCTTAACACTGCAAAACAAAAGGGCAGCTTTTGTGGGGAGTAGCAGGGTATTTGAGAAACGCTGTGATGGTGGTTGGAAGGTATCACCTTTGTAAGTCTCCTGACCTGAGAGATTCTGACTTTAGTAACAGGCTTAGGAACAGACACTAAAGCCTAACAGTTTTTGAAGTTAAAACCTCTCCAAAAGAAATCAGGGATCTTGCCCTCCAAGGTGATTTTGAATCTGCCTGAACCCTGATTAAAATGATATGCTAATAAACTTAGTTTGCATCTGAGGTGAAACCTTGGTCCATCTGTACTATTAATCTCAACACTGCCACATAGCTCTTGAAAAAGGTGAGAATTTTCCCTGAAGAACATCACATCAGGGCTGTCAGCACTATGAACAGCTTCATGGGTCAGCAAAGAGAGCTGAAGCTGGAGAAGAGGCAGAAGAGCAGTATCTTGATACAAAAGAGATTTATGATTGAATTTTTCTCTCTGTTACCTCAGTATAAAACCATAGTAGTAATATCAATTATGTTAAGCAAGATTTACCCTGCGATAATGCTAGAAATTTGCCATAGTTCATGCACACACACAGACACACAAACACTTTACCTGATTAAAACTCTTTTTAATAGCAGATGATTGAAATGATGCTATAAACAAACCACACTGCACTCTCATTCTGAATTTGGCCAACCTCAGAGCTGATTGTATGAGAAGGAGCATGTTTCAACTAGAATCTGTAACTCAGCTGGCTACCAAAAACATGGATTCAATAAAGACACCAGTTTCACGGTATCTAATTCCCCTCTGACCTCTCCCAGTTGCACTCTTGTGAGCAGCAGGTCTCATTCCTTCCCCTAAGAGATTACAGCAGCGCTCTTTCCCTTCTTGGTAAATTCCCTCTGCTCCACCAGTAACATTTACCCTTTCCCTCCCAGGGGGTCTAACAGATACATATCTAATCCAAGTGAGAACAATGACTCTCAACTCATAGTGAGCCTCAAATACTACTTGGTTTTCTTATACCTGACTTGAAGTACTTTTCTGACCAAAAGCTTGTCTGCTTTTCTATCGACTGCTACACCCATGAACCTCTCTCACCACAGTTACAAGTGGTTTGCCACTGACAGAGAAACACAATGTCATTTTGCAAATGTGTTTGTATTTTTTTTAAATCATCTAGACTCTGTCATAGACAATGAGAAAAAAACGGAAGAAGCCAACTACAGGAAAAGCCAAAATCAGTTCAGGGCACTGAGAAGTGGCATGAGTTATTCACAAGTTCAGGGATTTCCTGAAATAAAAGTATTTCCTACAGTAGATACAATTGTGTATCACACAAGTCATACCTGCTGCTGATTTAAGAGATCTTCCCTCAGACAGAAAAGTTTGACTCTCCCAAAAAGTAGGTTTTCTGTGTTAACTTACTGCATTCTACTTCTGCTTCCCTCAGTTTAAACAATCAACATTTAGCTTGGTTTCAAGAAGACTGAGTAAATGTAAGATGTGTGTTGACTTGTACGGCAAGAGATTGTGGAAGTACAATCCTGCTCCTACTATGGGCAAACATAGTCCTTCCCACTGACTTCAACAGAATCGCTATCACACATCACATGCACAATTCACTGCTCCTTAGTAAAGATGTTTTTTAAAAAACTGTTGAAAAAGACTAAAAGAATTAAAGTAAAGCAGTGTTTGTAACCAGATTTCCTGGAGATAAATGAAAGACATACATTTCCATGGCTGCCAGCCTACTAAATTTTGCAAGCATAAATATTTACCTAGGACTAGGGGGTGGGGCAATCAGGAAGAAAACCACCATCTCGACTCTTCAAAGTTTAAATACTGTAACACAGAGGTCATTATTTATAAATAGAAATAGAGAACACATCTCTTCTATGTGTATTTCTACCATGCTTTTCATCCACTCCATATGCCTTCTATTATTACCATTCTTACACCACAAAATAATTTCTATGTCACTTGCTCACGCTGTACGCATTAATTTTCTTTAGGCTTTCTTGTGGTTATTGATTTCCTGCTTTGTTGAAGTGGCTTTGTTTCTTTCTCAGCAGGGTATTCATTTTAAAAGAACAGTTGTTCAACAAATAAAAAACCACTATATTCTAAAATTAAATTAGTTTTATCTTCATTTATTTTTATCAGAGTTAAATGCAAGTGACACATTTCCCCTAAAAAAAGGAAATACTAATGCCTCCCAGCATGCAAAGCAAACTAAGTAAAATTTTTCTTTTCTAATACAACATATTTATTTTTATGATTGGAAACATGAAAGAAAACAAGTATAGTATAAATAAAGCCTCTTTTGTATTCTTATGCTGTAATCACTGCTGTGGCCAGTGTTTTAACATCAGCAAAAGAGGATTATCTGGTCCAGAGCCAAACTCATTTAAGTCCTATCTTGCTACACTCAAAATCATTAAAAGAATCCTTTTTTTTCTTGCAGTGCAAGTGGGATCTTGCTCTAATGCTGTAATCATCTAGCCTGCTAAGCAGAGTAAATTTGCTATCCTCTGCCGCTGGATCAGTCCGAAACACAGAGACTTTATATGACAATGAAGAGGCAGATGAATACAACTATTATTTAATCAACTGCAAAACCATGGAAAACAGCGTTCTTGCACAAGGTGAGAGTTCTGACATGTGCTACATCCTACTTCATTGCTGTATGTTCGACAAGTGCCAGTTCCAGAGTTCTGAGGCTTGGTTTCCCCCTCGATCCTCCAACATGCTTATTAACTAACTCGAGTGAACTACAGAAAAGAAGTGGGGGAGCATGTAGACACTATATTAAGACAGAATTCTTGTCAGATTTCTTGCTACAAGCATAATACCAAGTGCCAATTATCAGGGCTCCAAAAGCTCCTCTACATTTTCTTTCTCCATGTTTGGTAACAGACCCTGCTTGTGAATGGCAGGAATTTGCTCTTCTAGCATCATCATGTCTTTAAAGAAAAAGCTTGCGTACTACTGCTCATGAAGGAGAATTCTCTTCATAAGCAATGAGCTTTATATTCTTCATCCAGTTAATGAAGAAAAAAATTATAAACCACCTCCCACATTGAATGTATTATTCTGTTTAGGGAGGGGCATTTTCCTGAAGCACTTACGGCGTAACTATGTTGCCAAACAGCACACACAGGATTCTTCAGAAATGCATTTAAATCAGGTGGACACAGACGTGGGACTACATCTTTCATAGCCAAACTAGCAGAAGAACAAGTACCAAGACAGCTGAAGATGCAGGTGCACCCTCCACATTGGGACTGCGCAGGCATGTATCTCAAAATTATTTTGTAGGTGTGTGACAAATTAAAACCATTTAGAACTCTCCCCTCTTTTTAGGCTACAGGTATGCAAGGAGAGAAAAGAAGCAATGGTAGGCAATCAAAATGGCCATGTGAAGCAATATACTGAATACTGCCACACAGAGCTTGGAAACACTGCATACCTCGCATTCGTTTGCATGAAATATTCAGGTATCAGCTATCCATGTAACTTTACCAAAGATGAGGATTAAAGTAAACATGTACCGACTCTCTGGAAAGTCAATACATGATAGCACAACACCAGAAGTTGTTGCATATCTGTCATCTAGGAATAACACTTCATAAATAGCGACAGTGCTGCTATAAGCAATTTCTATTAGGACACAATCCTGCACCAAGGGGCTAGGAAGGTAGAAGAGAGACATGACCAAAAGGAAAGGGACAACTCAGTACCTCCAAGGGCTACGAGTTCTTCACTGTCAATATCCAGCCTTTACAGTCAGATTATTTGCAGAAGAGTGACAAATCTGACTTCAAACTACTCTCATTTTGTATGAGGCTTAACTGATCAGGTATAAAATGATGATCTTTGACAAAGAAACATCTGATGATGAAGCTACATATAGCAAGTCAGTTCATCAAGATGAGAATTTTTCCGACGAACACACACACACGAAAACACACACGTTCACTGAACAAAGTGTTTTCTATAAACCATGTGGTTATGACACTTGTATGCCACCCAGGAGCTCGCATATGAGCTTGGATCCCTCACACAGTCCAAAGCCATTCTACAAAGATAGGTACCTTTGGAAACATTTACAGATGGGTAAACTGCAGTGCCCAGAGAGCACCCTCTTACACTACTCAGTAAGTTTGTAAGTTTACAAAACCCTACACAGGGTGGGGGAATGTATACGTATGCAAACTAAATTTTAAAAGGAAACAGGTTTTGAAAAAGTTTGCAGGATATAGGAAACGAAAAGAAAAAAAAATGTTTTCATTCAGTTTCCTGTTTACATGTATGGATAGATTTGACTTCACATAGATGAGCCACACAGAAGTTTAGTTTATAAGGGTCAGATGGAAACAGTTTCTGTTTAATCCTTGATTTACATTAACTTACAGGAAAATTAATGATTTTAAACAGGCATCAAAGTGAGGCTGTTTTTTTCAGTTGCCTAACTTTGCTTGAGGAACAATTGTTTCCTTTATCTGTCCTCCAGAAAGTTAGCGATTGTGTTTAACTTAAACTACTCATTTAGCCTTCAGGCACAGCATATTATGAGCTGGTTTTCAATGAACATTAGCCTCTTAAGAGTGTAAACTCTTTGACAGCTCTCTTAGATTCTTGCACTTACTTGAGCATTTCAGAAAACCACTCTTCACAACTGCACACATTATAATTTACGCTTTAAAACAGCAGGTTTTCACCTTAGGTCTGTTGCCAAGAACAATCTTTCAAAACTCTTTTATCTTTTTGTAAGAACATCATTATAAATGTGCAATTAACAGCCAAAGAAAGGTCTTAAGAAAACTCTTAGAGCAATATTGCCTATTTTAATGCCTCAACCAGATGGTGGTTTAAAGAAAGCGATTTAAAGAAAATAAATAAAAAGTCACCATTTTCAGTCTGGAATGATATGTCAAGTGTAAGATTTGAGATATTAAAGTGAGACTGTTACAGGTCTGTCTAACCATCAGAAGTGCTCTTAATTTGTTTGTTTTGCTCTTGCACAGACAAAGGAGTTATAAACATCATTACTGATAGGCATCAGTACAAAAGCATGGAGAGACCATATGCAAAAAGAACTATTTGTCACATTTTTTCCATGAACAGAGCCCATCCAGTGACTGATTTTCCCCAAGGATGAATGATACGCTCATTTTTGTCTTTTGTTACAACTTGAATTTGCAGAGTCTAATCCTGGAGTCTCTTCCTCTAAAAATACAGGTGCTTCCCTTTTACTAATTAAACATGAGCACTGTGTAATTGTTGACATTCTCAAATTGGTGTAATCACCTTGGACTAAATGGCTGACAGAATTTCCAGCTTAGCTTTAATCCAGATAACACTAAAATACTTTTTAAAGCTGTAGAGAAATTACATAAGACGACTCTCCCGTATGAAACCGAAACAGCTGCATTAATTTACAGCCAGGCCACAGTGCTATAAAATATCTGCTCGGTACTAATTAACTTAGGAGAATTACCAAATACATCACACAATAAACTGACTCATTTGACAATAAACTCAACTGCTTAATTTAATTCCACAGTGATGGTCAGCTGGACTGCTCTTGTTCACATAATTTAACGTGTCCCACTATTACCCATTTACATCATTTTAGATATACATTTCTAATTTTTTAGAGTTTTAGGGTTTGGGTTTTTTTTTTAAAATAAATTTAGAAGAGAAGCAATAGCTGTCTTTCCTCAGTGTTACTAGAAAAAGAACGTAAGTTAGTACAAGCAACTATATAAAACACAAAAGCAGACTTGCGCTATTTCAAGAAATGGATAAAGACAGATAAAGATGAACAAAGATGAACAAATGTCAATGCTATTTTTGACCAGCTGCCACAGTGCGAGTTCTCCCACATCTCAGGCATTAGATGCTGTTCTGGGTTAGCAACAGCAGCAACTAGTGCTCAGCATGCAAACAATTAGCCTTCAAAAAGGAACAGATTGGTATTCTTCAAGAATATTAGTTCATTTACTTCAGTATTCCTGAACAAAATCTCAAATTAAAGAAATATGAAGAAACAAAGATCCACAGAACTGTGATCTCTAAGTGACCACAATGGCTCTGTAGTTTGTCAGGGACTCGGACTTCCTCTCTCCCCAAATTGCTGCCCAAAAGTTAAGACCAAGACATGAGAGCCTTCTGCAGTTTCAATACAACAGCAAGTTTTTATCCTGTTTCCAATACCACAGATGCTCTTATCAAAGTCAAAGGAAACTTCATAGCGAGCAGCAACAGAGTCTTTAACTACACCCTATATACTATAGCATATACCAAAGTCTGTAGGAACAGAAAGCATTTCTGTAACACATACACAAGCAGTGTCTGGAACAACCAAAGCACAATTACCACTTAGCCTTCTTACATCGCCACCACAATTTTGTGGGGTTTTAGTTAACATTTTCTTACATAATAATATTACAAAATTTATTGTTAGGTTATTATTATATTATACATAATATTATATTATTAACTATATTGTATGTATTGTAATAATTATGAACAGAAAAATTCACCCTGCACTGCAACGGAAATCATGAGGGGACAGCTTCAATTCTGTATCAACAATACATAAAAACACAGCCTTCACCTTAGTGCAAAAATTCACAGCTGCAGAAGAAATTGTTTCCAAACAGTATTTTTAACTAATAACTTTCCTTTTTATTAAAAACAAACAAACAAGCAAAACCTGAGTTCAAGCAATGTAATTAGTCTCCAGGCCAATGAGGTCTTCTCCCTTAAAAATAGTTTTTATTGAAAAAAGACTTTAAAGGAGTCCAGGTAAGGTAGAAAGAAAATCTGTTCTATGTTAGTGTCTAGTCTAGGTAATTACTGACCTGGAGAAATAACTTCTGCTTCTGATAAATAGTTAAACAACTATAAAAAGAATGATCTCAGGCTGACGACAGCACACAGTTGCATTACCACTAGGCAGAATAAAATCTTTCTAGAAAGAGATGTACAGAATTCATTGATACATGGACAAAAAGAAAATGCAATACATTTAGACTATAATTTAAAACGAAAAATCAACTAACAGAGTGCCGTGTTCTAATAAAAGATTAGTATGGATGTCAGCACTCACAGATTGAAACAGAGCAAATGAGGGTATGGAGAGGAGCTGCCTTGGAAGATTCAGCAATAAATTGATTTGGCTCTAACTACACCTAGTATCTTCATAAACATTCTAAAAGGAAAGCAGAAAAGTTTAAACAAAACCTCACAGAAGAGAGGGCATTGACAGGAAAGGGGAACCATCACAAAAACCTTCAGTGAGATCTGAATGAACAAAAGCAGCTTAAAAATTAATTTAATTTTTAAAAAAGCAAAATTAATGAAGCGTGAAAAATAATGAAAATATGAAAATGGAGCTCTCAAAAACAGAGGCAACATCTGCAATGTTAATATGCTGAGAGACATTTAGGTGTTATAAAAGACTGCAAATTAGGCAGATGTGACAAAACAAGGAAAATATCCAACTTTTTGCTGGGCTGCACGCCTAGAAGCATCATGTCAGTAGAGGAAGAAATTGCCCTGACTCATCTGCTCTTGTATGGCTATACCTGGAACTGCATGTGTATTTCTAAGCAACCTAATTACAAGAAAGATATTACCAAGCTAGGGGGAATTGAAAACACAGCAGTCAGAATGATTAAGTCATAAGAATGAGTGGATTTAAAATGAAAGATTAAGATTTACATTACTGTATTCTATGTGGTAAATGGCAGATGAGAAAACAATGTTCCAAATAAAACAACACATCTAAGTAGATCTTCGCATAAACCAGCAAAAACAGTGCAACTTTTTTCACCTGTCCAATGGCACTGTAGAGATCGACAATTACCATTTTAAATCAGAAATGGTATAAAGGCACAGAATGCCCCAAATCCCTGCAGGTTGCCTGTGGGGCAGAGTTGGGAAAGCAAAATGAACAGGCTAAGGTTTCACTGCCCTGATTATTCAACTTTGAGAAACAGCCTTTTTCAGGCAGACATTTCACCACTCCACACTTCTGGCCATTATTCCAGAATAGGTATTTTAGATGTAAACACGCATATTATAGAGATTTGCACCGGACACATTATTTTGTAATGATGTGTAACAAACTGGGTTTTCCTTCTGAGAACAGCAATGCTAAAACACTTTCACTTTTCTCCCTCAGCATGGCTCACTGCTGCTTCTTAGCTTTAATTGTACAGCTTTTCCTTAAGCAAATATTAACGACAGAATAAATTCCTTAGCCAACTGAAAAGGTTATTTTCCAGTGATACTTAAAAGAGCACAGTTATTCTAAAGCATTATTCTACCATGACTAATTGACATTAAAAGAAGTGCAAAGTACATAACTTGATTCTTTTTCAAATACATCAGAAGCCATTTATTTTCAAATCACATAAAATGTGTCTGGGATGAAATTCTGCTTAGGTTGCACTGTTGTAATCTCAAAGGAAAAAGTACAAGAACATTTTTTCAGTAACTCATTGCAAGTCCAATTTTTTTCAAGATATCTCAAAGTCTGGTGCTTGGTAAGCATGTTCTCATTTTGTTTATTTACTCATTAATTTTTATTGTCATTGGATGTAGGCATTTCCTAGGAAAAACAAAAAAAAAAAAAAAAGAAAAATTACGAAGCCTTGAAAATTTTTTTTCTTATTTTCATTTCTTAAAACACGCTTTCCTAAAGAAATGGAATGGACTTCACTTTTAACATTGCATTGTTTCTCTGGAGTACACTCATTTTTAACTTTCTAATAGTGATAACAGTGATTCTGCAAAGTAAAAATTATTTAAAATTACTCAAGTTTAAATTTCTTAATAATAAGATACTTTCAAGTCAGTTATAAATAAGTTGAGTGTGAGCACACGCTTCAGAAAGCATATCCCTTCCGTTGTGGACCAAACCCCGCTATCCCTACTAATCCCTACTACAGTACAGTCTGATAGAAATGTTACCATTTACCTGAACAAGCCGGACCCTATAAAATGCTGTAACCCTCAAAGCTCCTCCGAGCAACAGACAGCAATTCTCTTTGCAGGTCTGTGCACGAAGTGAGAACTCCAAGATTATCTTTGTGTGCATTTCTTAATGAAAATAAACTTTGGACTATCACAAATTATTCAAATAGACCTAATTATAATACATGCATACTGCCTTATAAATTGGTGTTGAGATTGAATCCATTCAATATATTAGAGCTCAGTTTCTCAAAGTCTTTGGAAGAAACAAGCACTTGTGCCTGCACTCGTTTTATGATACTCTTTATCAACATATTAGTATCTGAAAAAAAAAAAAAGCAGCATCTGAGAATGATTAAAAAGGTAAAACAAAACTTGACATCAGTTGTAACTTTACAGCCAAAAAGTACACAATCAATGACCGACGTGCACACTCAAGTCCAGAAAATATTTGCCATGTATTTTTAGCATTTACATTTTTAGTAAAGACATTTGAACCTATCATATTGTACAGGAGCCTAAAATTTGCATTAACTGTCAGGATTCAATGGGGAGTTTCACAAAGCATCGGCCCCTTACCCAAACTGCTTTCAAACTAAAAAGATACTGGGCAAAATTAAAAATGAGAGAATTAACACAAAGTTGTTCAGAAAAAAATGCACTGGCCTCTTCTCTTTTCTATATTTGAGTTTTACCTTTAACAATTATATATTTATATATTTACATTTTCCATCACTAGCCTTTATATGTTTTAGGGTTATTTTTAACTTGACTTTTTCAACCTTGTGATTTAAAATAACTCTTGATCTTTAGAACCATAAAAACAAAAATGCTCAGAAAGAAATTTAATTCAGTACCACATTCTTATCTATACAGCTATTTTTACTGGACTTCTATTTTTTTAAAGTTTTAAAGGTTGGAGTTTTAAATGCAGGCATAATTACAGGTAACATTAATCTAATAGGAACAGGTCAACATAATTAAATAATGCAGTAATAAAATATCTAGCTAACATTATCCATCAGTGTCCAAATGCAGAAGATTTAATGATGTACAGAATAGACTTTGTCTTCATATACTCTCCCCAGACCCCACCAAGGGAGACAGTGTGAAATCTAGAAGGCCCAGAAGGGTGCAAACAGAGGCTGTGGAAAGAAAAGAAAAACGAAAAAAAAAAAAAAAAAAAAGAAAAAAAAAAGTGTGACAGCTATCACAAAGGTCTCCCTACAAAAACCAGTAAAATAAAAAAATTAAAGAACAGTTCTAACTTAGGGGTTGCACCACTTAATGAGATTATTTCTCAAGCTCTTGGCAACTCCTTCCAAGCGCACTTCTGGTCCCCTACTAGGGTGACCTTTTTCCTTAGCGATTTTTTTAAAAGGAGAGATTTCTATTTGACATCAGAAGTGTCTCCTTGTTGAACCTGAGAAATCTCAATGTTCTATGTAGTCTACAATCCTATTTGAATAAATTCTTAGTCTCACTAATAAAAAAGCAGCATATCTTGAGATTTTGTTTACTTTTTGGCATTAAAAAATATTGTAATTACAGCAACTGTAAGTTTGTTCTTTCATCTGTTGTCATAGTTTATGCAACAGTCAATACTTTCAGATAGTAAGTTCTAACACTGATAACTAACCATCTTTCCAACTGCCGTGCACAGAACATAGGAACTAAATGAAAACAGTTGACCAAAGGCTGCGGTTAAGTACTTGCACCAAAAAAACTGAAGAACACAGCATATCTTGCATATTGTACTGTATTTACAAGAGTGACCTATTTTGCAATTGTTTTACATTAGGAGTAAAAAATAAGATCGCTAAAAATAAAACTTATTTCAAAACAAAAAAATCTAATACGAGACTCAAAATCAATTTCCTTCCCGATTAATGTTTCTAATGAACATCTACCCCAACTGATCGGTATTTCACAACTATTTGCCTGTAGAATATCCCCCCAAACTCTCTGCTCTTGGCCCCACATCCGCCACACAGCCACAAGCCTACCCTCCCACTGGTGGGAAATTCCTCATCCCAGCTCTTCCCCTGGACTAGTAGTATGGTATCAAAGAGACAAAGAAAGAGAAGAATGACCTAGCACAGGAGGAGATACAAGTTCTTGCCCTTTCCTCTAACTGCTTCTCCCTCGATAGAAAGGGTCAGTGCCAACATCTTCATGCCATCCCCAAACGTTCTCCTATAGGAGCTGATGGAGGAAGAGAGATCTTTGCTCTACCCCTGCATCAGGAGTAGTGGCCTGCACAAAAGGTGGGGCAAGTGACCAATTCAAAGACAGTTCCTCATCCTAAAAAGAGATCTAGAACTTCTGGTCTCATTACAAGGACCCAACTCAGTGGGTGTGAACAGGGGGGCAAAATGCAAATTGGAATACCACAGATAAATATGTAAAGGGCATCATAGAATCATACAATGGTTTGGGCTGGAAGGGACCTTTAAAAGTCACCTAGTCCAACTCTCCTGTCATAAGCAGGTACATCTTCAACTTATCAGGTTGCTCAGAACTCCGGCCAATCTGACCCTGAACGTTTCCAGGGATGGGGCATCTACCACCTCTCTGGGCAACCTGTGCCAGTGTTTCACCACCCTCATTGTAAAAAATTTCTTCCTTATATCTAGTCTAAATCTACCCTCTTCTAGTTTAAAACCATTAACCCTTGTCCCATCGCTACAGGCCCTGCTAAAAAGTCTGTCCCCATCTTTCTTATAGGCCCCCTTTAAGTAGAGAAACACTGCAATCAGGTCTCCCCAGAGTCTTCTCTTCTCCAGGATGAACCACCCCAACTCTTAGCCTTGCTTCACAGAAGCAGCGTTTTGTCTGTCTGGTCATTTCTGTGGCACTCATCTGGACCTGCTCCAACAAGTCCATCATAAAGATGAGTACGTAAGGTGCACCAGACCCATTGAATATATCCAAATTCTTTACTAAATTACACTAAAAATGAATACCTACTTCAAATTAATTTCCCTTTTCTTTTTTTGTGTGTTTCTAGGTAAGACATAGTCAAGCTCTGTTTGAATATGAAAAGTGTAACAGAGCTCAAGAAATTTCTCTGCTATGATCAACCATAATTTCATGTCCTGCATGCAAAAAACCTCCGACCATCCATGGCACACAGCAGGAACCTTCCTGTCATACCCTGCCCTCTGCAATGCTATCGGGCCTTCCGAGCACAGTGTGGTTAACAGCATTTTTAATGAACATGTTCAATTCTGAAATGTATCAGGCTACCACGAAACACAAAACATTTTTAAAACTGTTTGGCAAAGTGTCAATCATAAATACCTGCACTTTCATCTGTTTTGAGCAGTGTTTCATGACACAATTCTACAAATTCATGCTGACGTGTCGTTTACCATTGCTTTACTTGTTTAAATGCAAGGTCTTTACAAAGGGGTAACATACCTTTTTTTTTTTTGCTGTATCATTTTAGACAGTTGATCAAGCTAGAGGGAGTAGTTATTTTGCCTAGCTTAATTGCCTTCTTTTAAAAAGAATTTTATAACTATGGCACTATTCAGGTCTAACTATGACTTTTATGCGTATTTAAATTCCATGCTAAAATCTCTGGTCTTCTTAAATCTTCTTCCCATCATATTGGTCTGGTTTCGTCAAGATTGATAATCTCAGTCCAGCAGAACACTGAAAGATGTACTTAACTAATACTACCCGCGGTTCGGCTGACTCCGGCTGAATCGCTCCTGCTTCCTTCAACTTCAGCAACTGCTGAAGTCATTTGCTGGGTCCAGGGCAGGATAATCTACCCCTTCCCGGATCAAGGAAATTAGGCACCCACTATGTATATACTAGCGCCTCAAAGTGCTCTACATATGTGGATAATCTCCTGCAGCCGCTATAAACTGGCTAAGGCAGCCATGCTGGGATTTAGCTCTAACTGCCGTAATAGAAACAATCAATTCATCACATTTGGGGTAACAATTAAAGCAATGGTTACCATTAAAATGCAATTACTTGTTTTTAGAAGTTTAAGGCACTTCTTGAACGTGAAATATTAAATTAAATATTTATACTAGCTTTAACTTGGACCTTACTCATTTTAAGCATAAAGGAACAAGTGAACTAGTTGCACTAATTATTTCGATGCAAACAAGTTTCATGGCACTTAGATTTGATTATGATTATCAAGAGATTTATTTAAGATAGTCCCTAAAATACATGCATTGATATATACAGCTTTTGTTCAATGACAATTCGTTAGAAAAACAGTACATAATACGTTTAAAAGTAGGATTTTGTCCCTTCCTAAACTCTCATAAAGACAGCAGCCAAAAAACTAAGTCAGGGTGCCTTTGAAGATATTTAATTAAAATCTAATCCCACATTCTTAAAGGCTCACATAAATTAAGCTGTCATTCAGGAGATTTATGCATTCACATTTGCATATTACATACAATTCATCAATTACTCATGTTTGAAAGCAATGCCTTTCTCAGGGAGCGGGGCTGCCAACAGTGTCAACAGCCGCACGGAGACGCATCGGCCGCACCCGCTGGTACCTCGCAGAAAGCCACTTCCATATGGCTGAGTGGCTTCTGCCGCCACACACCCCCCCAGGCACGCTTAAGGATACTTGACTTGAACACGATGGATGCTTTTCAGCTCAATCTGTCAGCTAAAGATGAACATTTTGGGGAATCTTCAAGAAACCAGATCAGGGAGTCACTATTCTTCGTATCACAGAAGGAAGTTTCACAGAACACCCGCTAAGTCACCTGATTCTGCTGGAGGAAGCCGAGCCCCTCTCCTGCATTTTCTCAAATAGTAACACATTCAGACCTAGGAAATCTCCCCAGTAACTTTCTATAGTGTCTAAAAACATTCTTAGGTAAGTATGGCTCACATATATATGTGGAACTTTAAAGGCACCATTACCATTCCAAACTAAGTGAGGATGTATTCATAATTGCGTTATACTCCAATACCAGTATTTGAATGAACCAGTACTAGCACCGGAGCAGAGCCGGCATGTCTAAGTACCCAAACACGCATCTGACATGTCCAGGCCTCTCTGAACCATGTTCCCTCATCCCTACAGCTACTTTCTCACGAGTGTCTATACATCACAGCCCAACATCATTTTCCTTATTCATACACCTGCAGCCATACAATGACAGGACAGCCATAGCTTCAGTAAAGAACTCCTTTGAGAAAGCATGAGAACAAGACCTACATGCAAATGATACACTCAGAAACTACCTGAAAAACAAATATCAAACCCAATATTGGCTTATATATCCTGCTTCTAAATCAGTTTTATACTTTTTTTTTTTTTAGGCTTAATCCATGACCATTAAAGCGTCTAACATTGGGAACACAAGGTAGCTTATGACTTGAAAATTCATCTGTGAAACCTATTTCTTCCTTTCAGACAAGATTTTTTATTAAAAACAATTGTCTAAATATATGTATCTTTAATTAGATTAACTTTTTTAATGGCTTCTCATAACGGTGGGGGAAGTCTCAATAAAACCTCTGGTTCACATGTATTTTGATCAGTCACGATTTTGTATTACTCTGCTGTTTGTAGAGCACAGTTTCTGGAACAAGCTTCCCTGTCAGTCACTTGGTAGTGATTCCCTGTATATCCAACAACCACAGCAGCAGCTTCAGGTAAGAGCAACAGCAAAATGTACTGCCCCTCCTTTGGCTGTTCTTTTTTCCCAGAAACGTATTTTTATTTTTTGTTTGAATTAACGTATTGATTACAAACATACCAAGGGACAAAACTGCCAACAGAAGAGAGCATTTTGTAAGGTCCTCACAAAGCTCTGGCAACTAAGCACTGACCTTCAACACACCTGCTAGCCCAGTCTCAGCCCTTTTAGAGCCAACACTGATAATTGCACCAAGTAAAATGCATGAAACCACTCAACTTCATTAACTGCAGCCTCAACAGGGTCTTAAATTCAAATCTCAAAAGGTGAAAGGCTAATGCAATAACTACTTGTTACCCTGTCTTGCTACCAAGCCACTAGTCATCTCTTACAGTCACTGACGTTTTGCTCCATTTGTTGTATTCTTTTTATTACGTTACTAGCCTATTATTTATGTTCTTCCACCAAATTTTTTTTTAAGTTACCTTAAACAATTTGTTTCCATCTAGCTATTAGCTGCTATTAAAGCAATTGCATAAAATACAAAGGCATAACCATTTGTGAATATCTTGTAATTTTTTTGATAAATTTGTGTAAAATGACTTAAGGGAACAAAGGATAAATACCACAGTTGATGTTAGCACCAAGTTCTCAATGACTCTCTGATCAATGAGTGACTTAGCTACACTGCACCTCTGAAACTCCTCTGCTAAGGAGTTAAGACATACTGAGGCAATCACAGAGCATGATGCTGTCCATTTATGGAGCACTTCAGTGTACTTCCAGCATTCCTCACAAGTTAAATTCACTTTTACGATGCAAAGATAGCCCTCTTCAAAATTTTATATACCTTACGCATTGAGCCACTCGTCTGTTTCAAAGGAGTCCCAGACAAGAAAAAGAGCATGTCCTTTTCCATAGACTCAGATACCTTGGTTTTATTATTTTGGGGGGTTTAATGAGCTTAACTTTCACACTAGAAGCCAGTTCCTGCCTCTCCAGGAAATCTTTTGACAACTGAAAAATCACTGGGATTGTTAAAATCACAAGAAAGCAACCCTGACACAACTGATTGGGAAAGAGATTTTTAAGTTCACACTTTTCAGCAGCCTTGATTCAACTTTCTATCTTTTGTTAACTCTCTTTGAACTTGAATTTTAGAAAAACTGTTGGGTGGGAAGGGAAAGAAAAATAATTGTTTCAACATCAGTCATCACTTCAAGATTATAAATATTACACCTCAGGAAAAAAAAAACTACAGATTTCTATAGTACTAGTACAATAGTCTGGGAAAAGAAGCATATGAGATGCTACACATAGTACAACAAATGGTTTTAAAGAAACCAGCTTAAATATGCACAAAACCATGAAACCTCCCACCTGTGACACACTGGGAGGTTTGGAGTCCCTTCATCACACAACTGCCTCCCATCGCCTTCTCAGATGCATTGAGCACTCCACACTGTGCATCTTCACCAACCCATTCATTTCAGCAAGTTATGTCAGTACTGTCTTGATTGACTGACACTTTTTCTTTAATGGTGTTTTATAAACAGAGTATGTAATAATGGCGTTTCACTCTGGGCGGGGCATTTATCTGTGCTTGTTACGTGATGACTTGTCACAACACAGGAGCGGCACAGTCACTCACACGGTGTGCAACGACATCCTCCCCTACCTCTCCAGAAAGCTTCATCTTATATGCAATACTTATATACAGTTCTACGGCTTACATCAGAGCTGTACTTAGCAGAAAAACTAAAGAATTTGGAATGGAAAAGTATTTTTCTAACAAACTGGTATTATTTACTTGTATAACTATTAAAATGTAATTATATATACTGCACATAAGAAAGACAAAACATATTCTAAAATGAATCTGTAAGATGATCAATATACAGAGGCTATAAATACAGCAGAGCAAAAACAGCATTAAAAGCTACATGACTTTATGCATTAATTGAATTAATAACATTGACAGTCCTGAAAGTCTCCCTATCCTGCTGTTGTACAGTTCGTTGCAAAAAAATCTCAAGAACATCTGTCCCACAGTAGCTACTAAATAATTAGTTTATTTTAATTAAAGTTTGACATAGTTTATAAAGCTGGCATCCGCTGGCTTTTGTACGTGTGTGCGCAGGGAAAGTTGGCAGATAGCTCCATCCATCTTGCGCAAACTAACAGAACTTTCTGAATCATGCATATAGTTTAACAGGGAAAAAAATTAAAAAACTGTGGCTCTCAAATGATGTTAAAGATGAAAACCGGGGAGAAAATCTACTGTCCAGTATCCCTCCGATTGCCTCACCAGGCAGCAGCCTTTGAAACCAACCCTGAGCTCAGCAAACATGCTGGGAGCCCCGTCCTTCTGCCAGCTGGACATCTTCAGCTCTGACCCATGGCACTCCCAACTGCCCCGTCCCACACGCGCTCATCAGCGGTGCTGACTTTATCACTACTAAATAGATTTATCCTCGTTTTTCCATTTTTCCAAAAAGTTCAGGTCTTCTCTTTTTCCTAACAAAAAATAATGGATTTATGGGAAACTCACTCCTTGTTCACTAACTCTGCTGAACGTAACACTCTGGGCTGCCCTATCTAGTCACTAAACAGCAGACAGTTTAATCTGATGTTTCACCAAAAAAATCAGTATCATCCTGTTACCTTAACCATATCTGTTCTCTTAAATTCTTGCAGAAGCTGTATTATGAGCAAATAGCACTCAATATTTCTCATCCATCAAATATATCCAGGTGCCACAGGCCTCTGGGAATTGATTTTTCTTCACATGAAGTTATGCAGTGTTGAAAGAGGGGGGAGAATGCCATTTAAGTGCTCATTAGATTGGAAGGTGACACCTACAAACATCTGGCTTCAAAACAGAAAATGAAAACTGTTCTAAATTAATAGCTTTCCATACGTTAACGTACCTTGGATTTTTACTATATAAACATTAAACTGAAGTTTTAAAAATTTAAATAATGTTAAACTACATCTACAGTTTCCTTCCAATAGTTCAAACAGACAGATGGTTCGAGCCATAACTTCAAATCAGAAGACGGCTCCTCTGGTTCCTGAAGTACATCATCCTGGAGCTTCTGTCATGAAAAGCTTTCCTGGTTTTCACCTTCAATATTTCTCTCTCAGGAAAAAAATACGCAACTAATGGTCAACTCCCATGGGTGCCCTTCAAAGTAAGTCTCCAAACTGAGATGTCCAAACTCCTTGTCACTAAATTATGTGCCATTTACATCAACAATAATAATTTGTAGAAACGTGTAATTTAAGCTGTATAACCGTGACAAGAAAGTACATTTGTAGGTATTTCAATTTTCTCTACATTCAAACAAATTACATTTCATATTTTAATTTTCATTTTTCAATTAAAGACTAAAGTCTAAGCCAGCTATAGATTTCCACTGAGATTTTGAACTGGCTGGTTGCCAATTCAAGCCATCAGTATTCCTTTCTGCTGAAGAAAAACACTATACAGTCATTTTTAGAACAATTTCTACATTTTTAACATTTAATGTATGCAAAGGATGTAATGCAGAAAGTAATCAGAAGACAGAGCAGAACTACATGTCACTCTCAGAACTATCCATTCCTTTTAGCTATTCCTTTAAGCTGAGAAAACTAAAGAAATTAATCTTTATTATCTTGAAAGATTACTGACTACCTGCTTTATATAATTAACAGAAATTAAGTGCAATAGGAAGCCACTGCTCAGGTGGGATTTAGAGATCAAATTCTCTTTTTCCCTTAAAGAAAGGTTAAGCTTTCAGGATTGGGCACACATCCACACTGAAAAAGAACTCCCACCATCTATCTGCACTGTAAGTACTAGAAATACATATGGTCAAACACCAAAAAAATAATACTGCTTCAGCACTGCGCAATTACTCAAGAAAGAATGAAATGCATACACGACACGCTGGAGACAACCAGGGCAGCCAATGCTTATGAAAGGCCATGTCTAAATATGAATATGCATTTTCAATGCACGCGAATACATGGATGCTGTACAACGGTGATAGCCCTTTACTCGTTTCTAATTATGCAACTTTCTGACCTGTGTTAGTCCGTCACACACTGTGGCTGTGCGCTGCCGTAAAAACACCAGAGCTTTCCTGCTAATAGCTACCATAATCAGGAATAAATAATCCTGCTTTTGACTGCAGGCTTTAACAGAAAAATGAAAAAGCTGTGTGTGTGTGTGTGTGTACACGTATCTGTATATAAAACCAGGTATCAACATCTTCCACATATCTCTATACCAATACTTTAATTTAAACTACAAGGAGCCATGGAAGCGAATAGAATTATCCATATACTGAAAACATCTGAAAACAGAAAATGCTTTTGATTTTCTCTTTCTGATTCCATAATTTCCTCTTCTGCAGACTAGCAAAGCTCCTGCTATCAGAATACACGTAGGGGTCACTTTGTTGTATCAGAAGTGGATTTGTAAGAGAGATTCTTGGAGTTTCACACAAAAACATTATAAGCACGTGCAACACTCATACTCAGGAAATGTAGTACCAAGGAACAAACGCAAAAAAGTATGACTGTATATTGGTCACCTATGGGCCTCAGTTTCTTTGCTTTTCTATTAACAGCTGAGAATTCTCTATGCTGTAAGAGCACAGAAAACTAACTGTCAATTAATTTAATTATATTTGCTTATTCATTACCATGGTTATAAGAAGTAACCATACTCTCATTGTGCATGTGAGATGCAGGGATCCAACTGGCGCAGAGAGGCGCGTTCATCTGGCAGACTGGGATTGGGAGGAAAGGCAGAAAAGTGAGGGAAGCTGAATAATTACAGCCAACTGTACAAGACCAAGGCTCCTTTGATTGCCTGTTCAAACTTCCTAAAAAATATGCAACCTATATTTACCTATAAATTAGTTATTATATAATCCTTTCTACCTTGATTATTGCTTTATGCCTTTTTTTATTACCAGTGACCAGTTAATAGCACTAGCATGAACTCACAAACTCTCCACTTTTTAACTTCCAGCTTACTGTATTTTTTATGATAACCATATGCTAGATTATCATTTAATTATGATTTTAAAATAAATTAACTCACAAATGTAGGTTAGTTTGAAATGAAGACAGTTTACAAATAACTGATACTCTGCTTCTCTTACAGTTCACTAACCATTTATCTGTCACAAACACGGCTCCTTGAACATAGGCAATCTTCCATTTTAATTAAAGTTTATGTAGACACACTCACACAGAACTAAACTATGGTCCAAACTTTTCAATGCTTCTTCCAAAAACACTCAAGTGTCTTTTAAAATCGTTTAAGTGCATCTGAAGTAATACTTCTCAAACCAGGGCACTGTGGTCATTAGAGATACCAGTATAACCTGAGTGCTTCCTGTCTCCCCACTTGACACTTGAGCTTCTGGTGTTAACGTTATTTTTCATAAAAGCACATAGTCTTGTTATCACCTCAGAAATGCAAAAGAGTCTTCATTTACCATACAATGATGTGTAATGAGGCACTGTTGCAGTACACTGTAAACAGCTAATACCGTATCTCCAATATATTAATTTTAAATACATACATCATATAATAGGTGATATATGTATCTACATATTTGCTCTGAAAACATAAAATGTCTCATAGGGAATTAAGGAAAAAATACACAAAACCCCCCACAACCAAAAACCAACTAAAAAAGGCCAGGAATGGCTAAATCAGATCACAGGGCATACTGGTTAACTACAGCTTCTGTGCTACACTTAGTTCATCCTGTAGTCTCTGAAAATGCATTAGCATACAGTATATTATTTTTGTTCTCTCCTCCAGTTTCATTTTGTGTCTCCCATTTTAGATACTAAATTTTTCAATCATCTTCCTTTGATGTTGTCTTAGTTTAATTTAAAAGCAACACAAATGTGTCTGATTTACAAGATTTTTATCACCATAGTATCTTATCACTTCATTACAGTAATTTGCAAAGGCTTTTGTCCAAGTGAATATCAGACTGGATTTTATTTTCACCTTCAGGTTCTTTTTTCTTCAACAATATGTTTGCGAGCTGTTGTACCTTGTCTTTGGTTACTGTGGGAAGGTCTTGGCAAACAGGCAAGTTTTGCAATACTATTAAAACCATCAGGCTTGGGCTCAGACTGTCTTTGGCTGTTGACCAAAAATGTTTTTATCTCCAGCTCTCATGAACTTCCTCTGGAGCATGTTGAGCAGCACTGCTCACAAGGATTACAGCTGTTTTCGTTGGTTATGAATGAAGAGGGACACCTTGTCTGGGTCCTAAGATATTCAGTGGTTTGCACTAAACTGGGCTGAGAAGCAAACCAGGAACTACACGTACATACCCACACAAGTGTGCTTGTAATTAATTGGTGACATTTTTTTTTTCTTACCCTTTAAATTCTGGTGGCTGATCATACCTGCCATAAAGAACGTACAGAACTGGACACCTGCTGCAAATCTGATGGCAGAGCTCCAAGACTGTTTATAGACATCTACATGGAAGAGAAGTGACCGCACTGCTCCCAGAGCAGCTCAGTACGTAGAGTTTTGGGGTGAGGCAAATCGGTGCACTGCACATGCCGTACAGCCAGAAGCGACTGGGGCACGGCTGCAGATGTTCCACTGCCTCCACACAGGACCTGTAAAGGGCCCAGCGGTGCCTTGGCACCTGCTCTGCCAAAAGAGGTAAAACAGTTCAAGAATTAAAGCTCACCAGCTCACACAGAAATTTATATTGCTGATCAAAAGACATTCTGCAACATCTCTCCATATTTCTTCTCAGGGACAAAATAACAAACGATAAATTTCTTGTTGCAAAGATGCAAAGCACCCAGAATATTATCTGTGTCTAAATACCCACCAAAACCACAAAGAACTATAAATGGCAAGGCATATGATGCTATAAGTTGCCATTTTGTGCAGGACCAAAGATGAGCTCATGAGCTACCACGCAAGGCCCCGGGGCACTCAAAGGGCTCTAAAGAACCCCAGAAGTCACTGGTTTCTTTGATCCCATGGATACTGTCAAAAGACAAGTCAGAAACAAAGGAGATCAAAAAGGTGACCCCAAAAATCAGTTTCTCAGAAGGATTCCAGTAGGACCTTTCTATATTTTTTTATATTGACTGTACAAAAAAATCAGAAGCATGACGTTGATACAGATTTAACAGATTAACATTTTAAAGAAACTTCTGGTGTCAACGCGTATGTACCATTAGATTTATTTTCGTATGATTAGCATTCTTCAGAGAAGTAGTAGGCTGAGGGAACCTCAACTTGTTTTCAGCTCTTCTGATGACAGGAGCTGCATGAATAAAGCTAGTTTATTCAGACTCTGGTCAATTTTCTATTACTTTTTTATCCAAATTAATATTATTTTTCTGAGAAGTGAAATTGCGATTTTTTTTTTAATATGTGAGAAACTGTAAAAGAAGCAAATAGTAAGAGCAAAGTATGTCGACACGAATTTTGACCCTCCTCCCCACTTCACAGCATGATGTCCAAGAAAAATCATATACTACTACTTCTATGAATTTGTAATTTCATCCCAGAAAGTAAAGAATAAGATAAACATTTTCTGTTTGTTTTTCACTTTCACAGCAACACCATCCTTACTTGCTTCTAGATGGTCACATTTTGCTGACATTTACAAACATTTCATGTTGATCTTACATGGGTCACATCAATCATCTATACAGTTTCAATGACACTTTGTTAAATAAACTGTCATGAAAGATTTATAGAGAATTTGATAAAAGTAAAGAAGATGTAGTTTAGCTTTTAAAGATGCATTACCCCTTTTCTGAGGTGTAATATCAGCTCTAAAATACCATTAAGCTTTTCTGGCAGGAGATGAAGTGAGAAAATAAAATGTACTCTTTCATCAGCACTCACTTATTTGCATCTCTTGTGCTTGTACAAAACGTTGTTAGAACAGATCACCTGCAGCGCCCCTGGAGGAAAAAGGAACCTCTCTCCCATTTAACGTATTCTGTTTGTCTCTACTCATGCTTGGCAGAAGCCTTTAATGTTCTTAACACATTATTTGAGCAAAAATGACCTCCAGATTAAAAAACAAACCAAAACTCTACTTCAGGTTAACATCTTTTTGAAGGGAAGCTGATATTCCCAAATTCTCAATCTCAAAACAGGGAATGCACACAAGTAACACACTTTCACTAAAAGCCTTTCTTTAGATAAATGTAGCCTATGGCATGCTCATTAAGATGTATTTAAATTTTCAGACTTTACTGTCTGATATCAATTCAATATTTCAGAGTGCCTAACAGTGGTCTCACTGTTGGGAAGGGCCTTACTCAGTTTACTAAGAAGAATCAAAGTTTGAAAAAACTCTTTTCATCAGTTTTCCACCACTGACTGATCTAGTTACAAAAGCAATTATTTGTTACATCTTCCAGTTCCCTGCAAAGTCAGCTGTGCCTGCTACTCTGCAGCTGTGCTGCTTGTTACAGAACACTAGCAAGGAAGCCAACATGGAAAGATGTTCTCCATTTCACCATGCAGTCTTGAAAAACTCTAAGTGATGAATTAACACTTCCAGAAAAAAATAACGAGACAAGGAATCTTTCACCCCTCTTAAAGATCATTAATTTTGCAACCAAGAGAACAGTGTAATATATTCCTAAAAAAACGCCATACTTAGGGAGTCTGACGCCTAATGACCAGACCTGTCACAACTGTGTGACTGGTTTCGCATCTTCCCTCTACAAAAGCTCCTATTACCTTCATGTAGTTACCCCATCCCAAAAGTCTCACATCAAAGGTCAACAAACAGTGGATAAATACACTATTTAGGCAAATAATTCAAGAAAACTTATATGTGACTTCAGCAGTGAAAGGTTCTTCACGAGAAACAGAATCAAAGTTACACTGGATGTCCTATAGAGCATCTATGACGAGAAGGAGGTAGATAGAGTGCCTTGCACCATTGCACCTACAAAAAGCCCTGGCAAATCCATTTCCCACTAGTCTGTGAGAACAATATCTGTAAATATAACACAATTACTTTGAAGGTTTTCTTCTACACTATTTTCCTCCACCTTACAATTTCTGTATCAACAACATAAATACAAAATACATAGCATAGTTTTACATCTAGGGGGACATCAAAAACTGCACGTAATTTACGTTGTGATTATGATCTTACTATCTGTGGTCCTGAGACCTTTTATCCAGATATCTTTAACATCTGTCTCACAATAAATAGATAAAATTGCATTCTTCAACTAACATCACAGGGCTGACCTCATACAAACCAACGTCCTCCGTTACTCTATTTCTCCAGTCCATTGTGTCCTCTGTTAACCACACTGCATCACCCCTTGACGCTGGATGAGCGACTGGATTTGCAGGTTGCATGGGTCCTTCTGCTGTCTGATACAAAGACCCTGAGTTCATCTGTGGAGTCTTTACAGGGAAAAGTACCTTGATAATTGGGCTGCATTAACTAATTTTTTTATAAAGAAACAAGAAAGAGAGGCACCATATCTGTTCAAAGCGTTATACAGAGAACCAGCTGTGAGATTCCTCCTTGCATGAATTACAGCTAACCTCTGGTGGGTTCAAAACACCAAAACAACTGCTCTTTGTATAGGAAACATTACGGATCTGACTGCTACATCATTTGCTGAACTGACTTTACTCAGAGTAACAGCTTATTCAGGGTGAATTTGAATCAGATTTTTTTATTTATTTTTTTTTTTTAGAAAAGGCCCATCTGTAGCCGTAATAACAATAAGTGGCATCTCAACAACGTTAATTTGTCGATATTGTAACTATTATATTATCAGCAGTGTTTCTAGATACTGTAAATTAAAAAAAAAGGCTAGGAGTTTAAAGGCAGCAATTTACTCAGTTATTCAACACATCTGTCAAATATATTACTGAGTGGTAAATGAATAAATATTGGATTTCAATTGCTATGACTAGAAATAAATGGCTAGCCATTCTCCAAGCAGCAGCACTGTGAGCTACAGGCTTTCAGTGTAGGCTTATTTAAAGAAAAAGCAGTAATTAAAGTAATTTCTATATTCTGAAAAAAAAAAATCAGTTTGTGATTTCATAGATTAGATAGCTGAAATATAATTGCTTCTCCTTCACCACATGTCATGTGGTCTTCAGAGAAAAAGAAAAAAAAAAAGAGACTAGCATAGAGAACCATTCCTATTGAATATCCCAAAGAGATCCTAACTGCCAAACACCTGAGGTCCAAAGACACACTCCATTTTGAAACGACTATTCCAAATATTTTCAAATATCCTGAAAATAACCCACATGCATTCAAAACTGCCAGAACTAAATGCATTTTAAATGTTTAGATCATATAGTAATGATCGCTTACTGTGTTAGATATTAAATTATACGCCGCATAAGAACTTTATTATTGTTCTGTGAAAATAAGTTGAGCCAAACTTGCGACTGAAAATTAGTTAGACAAAGATCAGCTATCGAAGAACTGATCAATATGCATATTAAAAGATGACGTGAGCACCCAACATTTTCAATTGTCCTGCAACCTTCCCATTGTGTTTTCTTATTGAAAGCACTGAAATACACTGACAGATAGAGAAATTAGTGTCTCTTGCCATGACAATACACTTATAAGGTGCTTTGCTGAAGTTTCATTCAGATCTGCAATGACTTTAAAATAAACTGTCACATGCTCTGAAACAGGGAAAGCACACAAATCACTCGAATTTTAATGAAGTGGACAAACATCCTCAGCCTCACAGGATGGAACAAGAACATCTCTCTCCATGTAACAGACATGGTAGATATGCTTTAAACCATCCTCACGTGAAGTGACTTAGTTAGAAAATACTCTTGTAAAGCAGTAGACAGTATTAGATCAAAAAAGCAACTGCTGCTTCTTCATTATGGTAACAAAGATGGTTAATAGTAATTGACCCATTTGACTCCAAAGTCTTAGCTGCTAACTGAAGGCAGCGCTGAAAGACAAGGCTCCACTTCTCAAAACAGAGTTTCCACCCTAACACACAAGAACTCCCCTTTTTTAATTTTAAATTAACCAAAGATTCATAAAGTGTTCCTCCACAAGCCCCAACTTTGATGACCTAACTGTCCATCGATACCTCCTGGGTGGTTTTTTGTGTTTTGTTTTGGTTTTTTTTGTTTTGTTTTTTTAAAACAACCACCTGACTCCTGACTTACACATAACTTTAGTATTACTGGCAGGACTTAGTAAAAACTTAAGAGGCACATAGTCTTCAAAACTATTTTTGTAACACCAGCAATTTAGCTAAAATTTCTGCACGTTGCAGACCTCACCTTATGTGCTCTGGCAGGGCTTAGCACACGAAAAGTGATCTTAACAGGTTTAACTCCTGCATGTTGTTACCTACCTACATTCAAGTCGATACAGTGCAAGCACAGAAGGTGACGGAAATCATCCCTTCACTGGACAAACAGCAACCAACAGGGAACGTAACAACAATGCGCATCTTTTAACCCAAATGCATCATTTCAGCTTAGATCTAGGAGTTAAATACTCTACTGATGCAAACATCCAGCTCTGGGTTGCTTCTACTACCTTATGGTCAAGATGATCAGCGGCCTCTTAGTCAGACACTTTAGATTTTCCCAGTCTTTATCAACGTGTGTTACAGGCTGTTGACAGAACTACGTAACAGGATTAACTAATGGCAATAACTCTCTTTTGTCAGAGAGGATTACTGTCATTCAGCACTAGGGGAAACTGAAAACCAGGAGTTCTTTTTGTGGTATTTATTTAATATTCTACTCTGTAATCTGTTTGCAACAGTATTAGTGCAAAATGTCATGGGAAGATGTAAACACTCTCCAGACTCCTTTTTATACCTACAAACAAACCAAATGAAAAACAAAAACCAGTTTGTTTCCTGTCGTTCAAACCGTTCCAAGATCCTGATGCTCTATGTTATTTAACGTTTTCAGTTGACTTTGGGGACATTGTAGACTGCTCTGATGAGGCACGTTCTAGTGTCAGCCAACACTTTATCCCTGGCACGCTTGTCAATCAAAATAAAACTAACAGACAGCTTGCTTTGTTTCAAATGAGCTTTCCCTGGTCATTAGAATTCACTTTTTATTACAAAAACTACCATTTGCAGAGAGCAAATTGAAATGTTTGTGGTTCCTACTGAATCAACTTCTACTCAGGTTGACTGTTGCGGAAGAATCTTGAAAATATGAGAAACTTATTGTTTCATCGCCTGCGTGCTACCTAATATTGGTCTCACTATAGCATGCCGACTACAGAATGGTCATTTCATATTAAAGCCTGTAACCAACACTTTGGCAACAGGATGGCATGATTTACTTTAGTGTTTTCAACAGCAGTATATAAAAGTCTAGAAAATTAAAATTTTCCTAGGACGGAGCAGCAGAAGTCGAGGTATATCTCTTTAGACAGCACAAAAATATAGTAGTTACCAAGTGTCTACTTTTTAGAAAACACTGGGTTTCCTATTCTAAATATTGAGGAAATCATGCTCCCTTAGATTACATTTGGAAACTTATTGCAAAAGGATGTAAGTCAATGGAAAATTACATCTAGAATATGTATTCTTGGCAAAATAAAGTGCTTCCAGCAACACCAACTTAGTTTTTGGGAGGTAAATCAAGAAGCTATCCAAATATATCCTGACAAAAACTCAGGATTTCCAACCATCCTTTATGAAACAGAATGCAGCATGATGACTTGTAATGATCTACAAATCATGTAAGGGAGCCACTATTTTATCTGAAATTCCCACATGAGTAAGAGTATAGACCACTGCAAATACCAGATTTCCTTTTTCTTTTTTATTAAAAGTATATTAAAAAGCCCTAACAAACAAGGTTTCAAAATCATTATCTTTCTTCTCTACAGGGAAATTGTGTATATAGACTCTAATTATGCCAATTATGAACACGTGGGATTTTAGTTATTATAAACACACTTTCCTTCCACTGACAGTGATTCAAATAGCATCCTACGGATTGATTTGCAGCCCTTAAAATCAGACTTTCTTCTGGTAACATGCACAATCCTCTGCAATTGCCCTTGGAAGGAGACGGCAGAATGAAAACGTGAATCTCCTCTTTTTACATCTTCTACAGACTATAAACATAGAACGTAAGTAGTGTAAAAAAATAACTGAAATGGTCTAAGATACTCTCCTAGACCACAGAATATTTTAAGCTAAAAATAATGGTTGTAATTTGGAGCAAAATAAGGCAGGAAATAAATGTCCAAAACAGCCCAGATGCTGAGCACGAACTATAATCCTTACGTCCCAACTTAATCCTACCTAACTGAGAGCATTTGCACTTAAGAAAGCAAAAGCCCAGACAAATTACCCAGTAATTGTAATGTGCGTATCCTCCTTTTCTCAAAACAAGTTCAGTAAGAATTCATTTTTATCCTATCCATGCAAACATTTGGGCACAAACCCATCACGCTACCCTGTCATAATCACTGCTGCTACTACTCTCTCCTTTGTACCACAAACAGATTCATGTTCATTTTGGTCCTAATAATAATAAAATGTAGCATTTGGCACAAAGAAAAATGCAGTTTGGCTGCTAGAACTCATCATTTTGGAATGGAAATTATTCGAATTAATTACAGCTTCAGTTAGACAGACACGTGCAGCGTTGCTGTCACACAAGTGGGAAAGCACACCTGAGGGACCCACCAAGCTCTACCACTGGCAGGCACCTACACCAAACACCCGGGGAGAAGTTCCTCCTCACTCTAGATCCTTTGATGAAGACTGACCTAGCAAAGAAACTGGCCCTTAAACTCTGGTCTATACCAAATCATCCCCTAGGAATAAAAACCTGTCATATTAAGGGAAGAATAAACTGTCTTTTATTATTATTAAAAATCTTTATTAAGCGGAATGACTCCTCTTGAGTATTTGGCAACAGTCAAGAGGAATAACCAGAGTTATGTATTCTTAGAAAGAGACACTGTTTTAGTGCTTTGACTTAGCTGTATTCTCTGAATAAAACTCCCAGAAAGATCAAATATGCCAGTTTTTCCCGAGATGCTATTTAAAGCAATAAGGGTCAATACGGCCTGCACTGGACAGTGAAGCCTGGAATGTGTCAGGAAGAGGGGGATCTCTCTTCTTCCTCTCCCCCACCCCTCATCGGTGAAGGCAAATTAAAGACTTCTATATGCAGAGCAGTTCTGAGAGACCATGAACCCCCATTGTCCTTAGGGTAGAGGAATAAATCCCAGTCCTGATCACCAGCTACCATGGCCATAAGGAGCTAAACTGTGATGACAGAATGTAATATCCTCATTGTTACAAGGAGTAAAGCATCAGTAGAGAACAACAATACTTTAATTTCAACTTATTACTAAATATCAAAGTATTATGGCAGCAGAATTCCACATTAGCTAACCAGTAAAGGTAATGTGAGTTTTGAGAAAATAGCTGAAATCACTGTTTTACTACTTGCTGTTTTCTACATGAATCATTCCCCAGTTCTGATGCTTGTTGCACTGGATTCACTTGATTTGGTCCAAATTTTTCTTAAAATTTCCGCTTCAAAAAATCAGACACAAAATTTCAGCTTACTCCACCTTGCCTTGCAATGGCAATACTAATTTTTGTACCACCCAGTGTACAGTACACTGATCATCTACACAACTGCTCTGCTCCCAGTTTTTCCCCTGTGTTTGATTTTGACACAGAACTGATAAATACTCTCTCAAGTACAATTTTCAAACCTGTTTTGCATCTATCCTTATCAGTTTCACCTAAACTGCATTTTCCACACTATGTAAGACTATCAGAACCCTTCCTAAAGTGAAGACACATGACATCTACTGCTTCACCTTTGTCCTCTACGGACTGTCATTCTTTTATAAAAGGAAATTGGATTAGCTTGACATAATTTACTCTTGACAAATCCATGTTGTCTGTTATCTCCTGGGCACTCACAAACAGTTTATTAGTCGCAGTATTTTTCTAGCTGATCTGAACTTGAGTGGTCTATAATTTCCAAGCATTTCCTCCTCTTTCCTTCTCTCCACTCTCCTGATACCTCACACTCATCCCTCCATGACTTTTCAAAGTTAGCCAGTAATCACTCTGTCATCTCATCCACTGTTCCTTAAGTACACTATATCAGATCCAGCTGATTTGAAAACATTCAACGTAAATAAGCTTTCTGTCACACTTCTTTTCTTGCTCAAGTCTTGCACTTTTGTCACCGCTATTAATTGTGTTAGACATCTAATTGCAGGTGAAAGTCTTCTGTCTTCCCAGCATCATCTGTTGCTACCTTTCCCTTCATGTGATTTCCTCTTACTCTGGAAAGCACCTGCTGATTCCATCTCACTTTGTTCTCTGGCCTGTCTGATACTGTCCCCACACGCACATGCTATTCTGCTCTAACCCAGCTGCCTTCACTCATCTCCCTCCTCGGCACACAGCTTCCAAGACTAACGTAGAAAGATTCCTAACTTAGCAAATCTGACCTCCTCTGACAGTTGCTATTTTTCCTCTGTGATAGAACAATTTGCTTTTATGTCTATATTAATCTTTTTTAAAGGAATTGCAAGGTTTCTTGAAAATTTTATCCTTCTACTACCACAGAGTTCTTACCTCCCAACTCCAATACATCAGTCTGCATCATTTTAAGGCACTAGCATTTTTATTTATTTCTTCTTATGCTTGTCATATGGCTTGTAAACTCTACACCATTTCATAGCCACTCTTGCCCAATTTCCATTACTTCTTGACATTCTCAATTAGTTCTTCTTTCTTGGTTACACCTGAGTTTAAAACAAACAAATAAACAGCCCAACACATAAATTTCCCTTTAAAGCTGCTTTCTCTATCTTATAGATAAACAAAACTTCTATAGAGCATCCCAGTGCATGCTGGTTATATGTCTGGACTGGAAAAATTTCCCATTATCACAAAGTCCTGTGCTTTGGATGATTCTGACTGAATCCACATGGATCCCTCCTGCTTTGGTGGCCTTTAAGAGCAGGTTACCATCATACCCTGTACTCTTCTCCCATGCCATCTCCCTCCACAGCCTAGACCTCCGAGAAAATGCACATCCCCTGTTTTATAAGGCAACACCTCTTTCCTCTTTAGTTGCCTTTGCTTCCTGAACAAGCCATATCCTTTACAATAATACTCCAGCTATGTGAATTATCTGGGCAATTCTCTTTCATAACAACCATAAATTATGATCATATACTAATTTTTTTTGTTGTTCTTCCTGTTCATTTCTTTGTACTACTTCGATAACAACATAATTTTAAGGTGATCTGGAACCAACCCATCAGCCTGTTTCTTGTACCTGCTTTAAAACCAGTAACTTCATATCTCTCGTTTAGTAAAGGCCTGACCAGTTGTGCTATCTAACCTCTAAGCTTGCGCTGTCCCACTCTAATTTAGAATCTCTGTGACTACATTAGTGAGCTAACATGTAAACATGCTTATCAACTTTTTTAGGATGTGCATCCTCATGAATACATTTATTCACCTCGGCTATTAACATTTCCACTTGTTCAGACAACAGGTTAGAAGAGGAAGAAACCAGCAGAACAAACAAGTAGTTCCTAAATCATACTGTCAGGAGAGTTCCTGATCCACTAACTGATGTGGGTAGGCATAACTACCCTGTTTCTTGCATAATTGGTAACAGACTGTGCAGTCTGACTCTACCTAAGAAATGCAGCAAGATCTAGTGGATTCAAAGGTACAACAACCTTATCTACAGTTCGTTAAAAACTCTGAAGGCAATGGTATAACCCAATATGTAAAAGCAGTGTTACCTTTTCTTATCTTGTATCTCAAAGCCTGAACCCTCTTGTTTTCCTACACACTTACTTCCTTCATCCACCTCCTTTCATTTTCATACACCACTACTACTGCAGATTGTTATCAGGCCATTTTTAGTTTCAGCTGTACACTTCCAAAGAAGCAAATCTAGAAGTTTTATACAGCTCTCTTTCACAGCACAAAATGACATAATATAATATTGATCCAGGAACACAGCTGCTGTCATGCAGCTGACACTGTGATATAGTAGCAAAAGTCATCAAGGGTCTACCAAAAATTGTGTGACAGCATGTCCGCAATGCAGCTCCAAAAGAACTGATGCAGCACTAGAAATATACAGCGTCAGGGAAAATATCTAGCTGATCAAAATGCATTATGATATTAATATCAGTGATCACAATTGTTTACTTTATTTTCAAATCTTTCTATTCTGTTTATGGTCATTTTGTTTAGTTACCAAGACATTGCAGAACTCTATCTGTTTAAGAGGAATTAGGAGTTCGTCTTCCTCGAGTTATGTTTCATTACAGCCATTCAACCAGGGAGCTTCTCTTCCCTGTTTTACTTTTTTTAGGTCATGTTAAACTCGCATTTGGTTAAATTAGGAACATTACTTTTACCTAAACAAAGAACAGAAAAAAAGAGATCAAATGTTATGCTGCAAGATTTTTCTCTGATGCCACATAGATTTCCTTAAAAACTGAGTTTACCTGCATCATCTTTTCCAAAAGTGTCAGCACATTTCTACAAATTCATTTTTAAAAAAAAAGTACCATTTACAAAAGTTAGTATTTTCTCATCCATAGTGGTTTGACTTGAAACACAAATTATTTCATTTGTGAAGCAATAATGCTATACTACACAATACTATTACCGTAACAAAACCAAGCAATAAGCAAGCCCTGGGTGGGCTTGGTTGCAGTCTCTCTTCTGAAAAGCCATACAAACACAAAACATTAGGCTGTAAGACCTCATTGCACCATCCTGGAGAAAGGGGCAAGAGCAAAATACTGTCATTTGCTATTAAAATGAGAGCATTTTCTTTACATATAGTCCTTTCACGCTCCCATGTTTCATAATACTGACTTCTACACGCCAGGAATAGATTTGGGTCTGGGGCACCCTCACAACACACATTTTTTGAAAAGCTGTCAAATTTTGAAAATACATATTTTCTCATACTTAATTGGGATTCCATAAACCAAACCTTCCTTTTATTAATATCCTTCCCCATTCCCAGTATTACACGTGATAATTAGCATTGTCAACTCTCTTTAAGTTTGTACAAAGCAGCAAACTGGGGCCTCAGCTCAAACTGGTCTAAATTCCTGCCTGGATCTCCTCCTCTCCTACATTACTACTTAGGTCAACACTAACCTCATATCTCATTATCACTTGAATTTTGCCTTTCTCTTCTTCTCCAAATCTATTCTGCCTCCCCAGCATTAACCTCAGTAGCTCCTCCCTGCCTGAAACACAGTTTGCAGAAGAAACGGAACATTTCATGACACTGGGGAATTGTCTCCTACCCCTGCTGATCTTTTCAAGGCAAGAAGAAACCAGAGTTGTGTTCAAGGCAAGCAGCTGAAAGAAGAGTCATGGGGCTAAAACCAACAGAGGCATGGATCCTGAGGAGATGGTTGTGCAAAAAGACTGGGGACAAAGAAATGCATCCTGGAAAGAAGACACTTGAAATGACTGGAAAGTAAGATTACGAACCAGGGTGGGAGCAGAGGTCTGATTTCAGGATAACCAGAATACAGAGGAGCGAGACAAGACCTTACAGGGCCAGAAAACTAGGACTTGGCGGGTACGTCTGAAGAAGACAGATGAAAGATGAGGGCATATGAAAGAAGCAAAGAACTGGTGTTGGAGCAGAGAAGGGAAGAAAAGCCTGTCGTGTGAGCTGTGAAAGACTAGCAGAAAATTTGTACTCGTTAAAGTACTTTCCAAAGACAAGTGCAGCTCAATACTCCCACGGCAGCAAATATCAATGAAAAGCACTCCCAAAGGCATCCACCTCTTTCCAATGCTGGCTCATACAGATGACTGCAGCATTAAGTAGCTACAGCTATTCCATCAGTTCCTATGGTAGGTCTGGACAGTCCAGTAACCATAGGACCCGTATGGGTGTCACTGGATTATGGAAGTTCTGGGGGTTTTGACTGCATTTCTAAAAATCTCAAGTAATCACACATACACACAGTAATGCGAAAAGACCACTACCGAGACAACGCAAGCACCCCAAAATCATCTAGTTTGAGAATTCAGGCTGTTTGCGCGACTTGAGTTCTGCTTTCCTATTATAGCCCTTAATTACTCCCCTTCCCCATCGGCCCACCCCAAAGGGTCACAAGCCCTTTGACGTACCCCAAGAGCATGCTGTGGGTATGGGCAGCTGGTGAGCAGCTTGGCCTTGCCTTACTGCTTTGTATAAAAATAAGTGAACATACAAGCATTTAAAGGATCATCTCCTAACTGCTTCATTGGTAAACGCACATGGGTACACAGCCTTGAATATATAATGCGTCGTTAAGCGTAAGATAGACAGAGCAGGGAGTTAAGAAGTCTGGCACGAAGTGATGCAACAGATGTTGGATAAAGTTTCAGATTGAAACCAATCTTAAACAACTCTGTTTCAGAGAACATGAAAAAAATGCTCAGAAGTCAGAACTTTTTTTTTTTTTTTTTTTTTTTTTTTAAAGGAGACTTGAGAAAGCCATTTTGTCTTTAGTGTTTATCTCTGTCCAGGGCTGCCTTTGCTTTCCCTGCACAGCAACTACAGGCGAGCGAGAAGGCTTGTGAAATCTTTATTACAGCTCCGTTGTAAACCACCAGAAGACAAAGTAGACAGTTCCAACCAGGAACAGCTGTTATTTTCCAATTAAAAATCACAAGACCAAAATATTAATTTATTAAGCAAGTGTTCAGTTTGAGCAGCCAGCCACAACTACATTTCCTAGCAATACATTTTTTTAATTTTTTTTTTAATAGAGGCTGTCGGGATGTCTCTGGCATAAATAATTTAATGTGACAAAACAGTTTATTGTCATCTGCTGATATGCAAACAACTCTGTTCCAT
>NW_009614817.1:0-2335 GCF_000690535.1 Cariama cristata
TGAAGCATGATTTATCACAAACCAGAAGTGTAGCGTACCCAAAGTTGCCCAAAATGCACAATGCAGTAAATCTCATCCTGAATATAATGTATTTTTGCATTATCAGGCATGCACACCAGCTGCTGAACAGTGCGAGACACACAAGATCTACCTAAAACAAAAGGCTAACAATCCTGATCAAACCAAGTATGCAGGATTTTTTGCATTGTCTTTAGCGCTGATTTGGTGAAAATAAGCTCCCAATTTAAATACTTATTATATAAATATATATCATTATGTGTATGTATAAAAATGTATGTTTTTCCTCTTTTGCTTGAAACTATTTGTGATGCCCACCAAATGCAGGCAGTAAGGTATCAAAGATTTCCCATATGACCATGCTAGCACCGGGGTGGGGGGCGGGGAAGTCAGCCATTTGAAATGCAGAATCAGAGAACAATATTTAGATTGGAAAGGCTCCTGTCTGGTGGAGTTCCAAGTATCTCTGTGGGTGGAGACTCTACCTCCTCTATGGGAAGTGTGTTAATGTCTGACTACTTCCACTGTGGTTTTTTTTTTTCCCCCTAATATCTCACAAAATTTTCCCTCATTGCCATCTGTGTCTTTTGCCTCTCCTCTGGCTCCATCTTCCCTGCACCCTCCCCACTGGGTAGCTCCAAGTCCTGCAGATGAGCCAGAGCCATTCCCCAGCCCACCAGTAAGACTGCAGAGCCGGGCTGTCTGCAACACCTGCACGGCTTTATCTGTCCTACAGCAACGCAGGGCTGGCTATGCTGCTGTCTTGTGAGGCAGATACTCTTCTGCCTCTTTCAGCTTTCTTTTCTAGACAGTCCTCACTGTCAGCACCCAACCTGGTTATAGATACTTGAATGTATTAATCTTGCAGGAATAAGATGAATTTATCTGGCACAGGCCCCTAAGTTCAAGCGTATATCAGCTTTTGAATCTGAACCACTCGTCTGCACTGACAACTTCTAACAAGATTTAAATTATAAAATTGGACTCCCTCCTAAGTATCTCATAAGGATTTTTTTTTTTCAAAAATCAACCCTAGAACAAAGAGGCTATGATATAAATTGGTAGAAGTATGCTAAAAATTAGACCAGCAAGTATTTCCAAGCCTTTGAGAAAACATTTTATTAAACCTTCAATTTTTAAAATTATTTAATAAAATCTTTCTTTATTTATCATTTTTGTTCAAGGTTAGAGCATCAGCTCTGACATTTTCTCTGAACCGCCTTTCGTATTTCTACCTCAAATTTCACTATATCACAAGAGGCCAGATTCAGACCAGATGTTATCACAAGCAAAAATCGACGAACTCCTTCAGTGAGGAAGTTGCACCTGCTTCCTATAGGACTGAATTTAGCTTTATAAGCTCTCGATGGAAAAAAAAAATGATGGTGCTGTCTGCCCATCACAGCCAGAACTGTCCTACTGTGGAGACACTGAGGAACATCAGATTTCCTGCAGCAGGAGCTATCTCCCCTGGATCTCTATGTGGTCGGCAGCGTCCCATTAGACCCACTTAGGATAACAAGCCCTCTATAAACAGATTATCTAATAGAAATTTTTTTGCCAAAATTGCTTCATCTTCTGCAATATACAGTTCCAATGTTGTTTTAGTCCTGCAGAAAGTGAATAAAAATCTAGAAGGAGCAAATCTAAAATCTTTGAATAAATAACATTTGTTATGAAAAATAACATTCCGATACATAACTCAGCCTTTGTAACTGTGACAGCAAGTATTTTATAGATGTGGTATTTGATACTATGGGAAGTACTAAGCGCATGAAAACATCGGCATAACATAAGTGAGGATTTTGTACAACAGGAATTCCCATGAATTCTTCCGGGGGAAAGAAGGAAGTTAACAGCTTTCCATATGGTCCACTTGAACTGAACCAATCCTTACAACAAGTATTGCTGAAAACTAACTCGATTGCTGAACAGCTGTACTCCGGTTTTCATTAATACAATTACGCAAGTCAGTTTTACTGTATTATTTATCAGCATCTGCACAATACCTCAGTGGAAATTACAGGTCTACCCACATCTGCTAAAATGCACCAGCCTTAACCCTCTCTTCACGAGGCAGTGGGGAGATGCTCTCTCCTGGCACACTGCAGGGCTTACCTTGGCCCCCAGCCCCACTCCAACGTCAGCTCCGATGCCCTCAATGGGGCAAGGGGCAGCACCGCTTCCCCGTCAGCCAAACCTCACCTGTCCCTCTGCTAGCCCCATCTGCACCAATACAGCTATCTGTCAGGTTGCAAAGGGCTGCAAAGGCAACAAAATAACCTAGTTTGAAAATAAGCAGCTCAAGAGGGCAGGC